>NW_015150596.1:317387-411334 GCF_000732505.1 Cyprinodon variegatus
TTCATCAGGCAGTAATACAGTACGTTCAGTTCACGTTCGCCCAAAATATGAACGAGTTCATGAACTTTCGTTCATGAAACGCCTTCAGGCACAACACTGACTGCCTTCCCGATCTACACACACCTCCTCCAGCTGCTCTGGGGGGGCCGTGAGGTGACACCAGGCCAGCTCAGACACATATTCCCTCCAGCATGTCCAGGGACTTCTCCCAAACAGACATGTCTGAAATACCACCAGAGGGAGGCGACCATAAGGCATCTGGAACAGATGCTTGAGCCACCTCAGCCAGCCCCTTTCGACATGGAGTAACGACTCTACTCCGAGCTCCTACTGGGTAACTGAGTTCCTTACCCGATCTCCAAGGGTGCGCCCAACCACCCTGCGAAGGAAACTCATTTCGCCAGCGGGTATTTGCAATCTTGTCCTTTTCATTACCCAGATCTCATGACTATAGGTGAGGGTGGGAATGTAGATCAATCAGGAAATTAAGAGCTTGGCCCCCGACCCAGTTCCCTCTTTACAGACATCTTCCCAACAGTCTGATATAACGACCACATCACTGCCATCGTTGCACTGATCAGTCTATTGATTTATGCTCCATCCGCCCCTCACTCGTAAACAAAACCCTGAGATACTTGAACTCCTCGACTGGAGACAAGGACTCTCCACCGACCTGAAGAAGGGAGTCCACCTTTCTCCAGTTGAGAACCATGGCCTCGGACTTGGAGGTGCTTATCCTTATCCCGGCCATTCACATTCAGTTGCAAACCGCACGTGCATGCTAAAGGTCTGACAAGCAGATGATATCCTGAGGTTCCCAAACCGGACACCCTCTGGTCCCTGGCTACACCTAGAAATTCTGTCCATAACTGTAATGAACAGAAAGGGCAAAGGGCAGCCCTGGTGGAGACCAACATGCACCAAGAACAGGTCTGACTTACTGCTGGCAATGCAAACAATCCTATTTCATGATACTCTTTTTGTATTGCATTTTGCTTTTTGTTAAATACTTTCTAGACTAAGCACCCCGGAGGAAATGAATCTTGGTATTCGTCATGTGCTTTCTCTTTTTTATCAGGTTAATTTCATTGGTTGTGCTTCAGCTCACACACAAGGGTACAGAGTCTAATAAAACTGAATAAAATTATGGGTGTGTACCTTTGAAATAAAATATGTTATAAACTTTAGGTTTTTGGTAAAATATCAAGTCTTTTGAAGTAAACTGATGTAGTCTAATTCAAGTCGAAAGTAATTGTTGTAACACCCCAGGTCAATTACTTTTCAAGTCAAGTCTTACAATTATTGACTCATATCTGACATAAGTCCAAGTATTGTGACTCAACACACCATCTCTGCTGTTTGCTAAAGAGTTTAGAGTTTGGATTTAAAGCATAAGTTGAATATTCAGAATATCAACTCCAATCTTTACTGAGGTCAGTCTCATAATGTTTCTTTTTCCATGTCTGACTGAGCGAGTAGCTTGTAAGGATCGAAGCACCTTACTACCAGTACAATATCTGATCATCCTTACAGATGCACTTTACAATCAAAAGAAAGGTAAATTATGCAGTCCAAAGATATAACTGTTAGACATTATATATGTTGTACTACAACAACAGCTCTCAAGTTAGGTGTATCCATAAAGTGAATCGAAAAAGCCCCCCTCCAAGGCTGGAGGCTCAGGATCCAACAAAGTCTAAACCTGTCCACCCTCCAACGAGTCTCTACCTCTGGATAAACCCATGCCTACTGGATTCTGGGAAGAAAGTTTTCTCCACGTGAGTCCTGTTTTCTCTGTCTCTCCAGTCATTGTTCAAAGTACCCACGGATCCTGAACTAACCGCTGAAACTTCCCTTCCCTCTTCCTGTTCCAGTTCACCAGCACACTGAGTTTCCTGAATCCAACCCCTGCTGACCTTATCAATAAACCTGTTAAAACTTTTACCCTGGTTCTCTGAATGGTTTACTGCATGTGGGTCAGATCTCTTAAGAAAATCATGACAATCTCATTTTCTTCAGGTAGCATCATTGGGACAGTGCAGATATGGATAGGATCTGTTGTGGACAAAGCATATATATGTCAGACAATGTGGAAAATGGGGTTAAAGTGGTATGCAAATGTTTCTCAATCCTGTTTACATGTCCAGAGAGCCTGGAAGCTGAGTCAAATCTCTAAACATTTTACATTTGGTAATTAAGAAGGTGTAATGCTTAACTGATTTAAGTTGTTGGAAGCAGTGATGCTTATAAAATTTAACAGTTACAAGGATATGCTATAACACTCCTTTGTGCATTTTTAACTCAGCAGCCTGGAATTGAGGAAGCTCTCCAGTTCTCTATAACTTGGTGCATAGCATTGGAAAGAATGTCCAACAGTAATGTATTTTTTGCTGAATTTCTTCTGTCTCCCACCTTCTGCATTGGGTTAAGGGGGATTCCTAGAACAGAGCTGGCCTTTCCTATTAGCTAATCTAAAAGTTTCAGTCTCCTTCACAGGTTGATAGAGGAAGAATACATACTCAGACTATCACATGTAATTTAGAATGCAACCAAGTTACAATTCTTAAAAAGACTTGAACAAATGTACAAATCTGTCAAAGGAAACCTACATAATACATTCCATATCAGTTTTTAAAACACAAGGATGCAACAACAGTTCAGAAAAAAACAACCAACCAATGGTTCCAATTAATCTTTGGGTTGGCATTCTAGGGTTGAAATGTATTTAACTAAACATTATATTTTTTGCAAAATAATTAAGTTTTCTTGTTTCAGACCAAACCTGTTGAAACTCTACAAACTGGGAATGTAATACCAAATAAATACTACTTTTCAAGAGTCAATTGGGGAGGTATAACATCCACGAATGTTATGTTAATATATTTCAAAATGCCTTTCTTTTGTAAACTAATTTAGATGCTTTAAATATACAAATCTAAAGTGCATAGTTTTTCTATAAGTCAGAGGTTAAGTTTTTCTGTCCTCTGCTGCCACATGTTTACCTAGGTTTAGGGATTGTTATGGTTTTCACCTTCAGGACTTTAAGTTTTGAGTTTTCAAATACCCAAGCAATTCTGCTTTGTTGATCTTTGGTTTATTTTCCATTTTGTTTCATATTTATGTCAGGACTCCTGTCTTTGTGTTTGTGTTCTGTTTGTCTCCCTTCCTCCACCAGGAGGCGCCTGGTTCTGGTCCGCCTCCTCACACACCTGCTGATGGTTTCCTCGTTAACGGAGTGTTCTTAAGCTGCTGACTGCCACTACCTCGCAGCCAGAGTGTTTGCCAGTTTTGGGAACTCTAGCTAAGCTGTGTTTTGCTGAGTCAAACTGAATTCTTGTCCACCTGAGTTTTAACGTTGTTTGTCTTTTGCCTTTCTGCAGGAAGTCATCCTGCAAACTGGATTTTTCGGACCTTCTCTCCCTGGAAGGATCAACTGAGCTTCAAACTTCAAACAAGAGGTTTGGGTCCACTTTCCCCAAGAGATCGTTTGAGCTTCACACTGAGAAAGGGATTCATCTCCATTACGACCCGTTCAAGTACTGCAGGAAGTCTGAGTGGCAGTCAGTTTCTCCGTTCACCTACACACAACCGCATTCTGGGTAAACCCTGTTCCGCCCTCCACCAAATCAGACAAATACTAGAACTACAGCATACAGACTAGAGTCAAGGATTCAACAACTTCTCAAAAAAACGTGAGTCTGCAACCAAATCCTCTTTTCCAAGTTCACGAATCTGGTTTCCCACTGGGCCTGAACTAATCGCTGTGCCTTCCCCTCACTTTTCAGTTCCGGTTGAGCAATGTTCAGAGCAACACTTCTCTCTGCATTATCTCTTCAATAAAACCTGTTAAACCTTTTCCCCTGGTCTCCCTGCTTGGTCTTCTGCATTTGGGTCTGAACTTTAGTAAAATCATGACAATTTAAGCAGTCCTTAGTTACTCTCTAATGCCCCCCTTGTGCATGTTGCTTTTCCCCTACCTCCCTCTTAGACACTTCCATCCACACCATATCAGCTGATTACCCCAGTCTTTGTTCTGTCTCCCATATTCATGTTCTTCAGCGCTGGTTCCTTCTTGTTTCTTTGCTCCCATGTGTGTTTTCCATGACATCTCCTGGATTTTTCATTTTCAGTATTTTCTTTTTGGACTTTGCTTCTGTAGCCTTTAGATTTTGATTAAACCTACAAGAACTCATCTCATCCTCTCATCTCTGCATTTGAGTCCACAAATCCCCTCCATGCAATCCATTGTCTATTGTTGCTGCATGCTCGTTAAGGAGATGGCATAGCTCCAACGTCAGTAACTCAATACAATCTACTTGGTTTTTTTTGGAATACAAAAAAATATTTATATTTTATTCATAATCTAAACTAGATGTGGTGTTTACTGAAAATGATCAATTTGGATGTAGGATTTGTAATTGCTGGAATTAGTCTGTATGAGCGAAATTACTATATCTTTATGTGAATAAATTCTTTCTTTTTTCATAATTTATGTAATATCTCTAAAGATTTTGTGTCCATATAAGTTGAACTATTTTGTATTTAAACTCTGCTGAATCAGGAAATTCACTTTTTTGGACCTGAATGAAGCTAAAGACAAGGAGAATTGAACCAATCATTGGCATGGTTCACCAATGTCCTACTCCGCCCAACAAGGTGAAACTTTCGGTCCACAGATAGCTGGTGGCACAAGAGCTAGAGCATATGTGGCTGTAACTACAGTGCATTTCTTGACTTTTTCTTCAATGGTGGGTTCCTGCTGGCATTATTGTTTCTGGAAGGTATCTTTGGTATTTCACTTGTATAGAGAGACTGAATATCAGAAGGAAACCCTGCTTCAGAAAAGCTGTAACTTGTCTAAGTCCTGTTTTTTGATAGTCCATATTTCACTTTTGTAAAATGTGGTTATAACATTATTCAAATGTGTGTATATTTCCTAAAAATCTGGAGATGTGAATAGGGCAGAAGGTTAATATCATGTCTCTTGGATGATAACTTCAATTTCTATTTGCTAAGTTCATAGAAGGCTTAAATCTGAACTCAGCTTTCATTGCAAAACCCAAACATTTAGACCATTAATTCATTCCAATCTCGCAATGTTCCCTGTTCCACTGGCCCTACCGCATGCCCAAAGCATGATTTATAAACCTCCCTTTTTAACTTTAAGAAAGGTCTTTTGACAGGACTCTTGCGTCTTTTTTTTCAACACACTAACTCATAAAAAATTTACAACAACCTCCTCGTTCTCTAACTAGTTTCTAAAATGCATGGGACTCCCTTAGATGTTAATTTTAAACTACAGATGTTAAATTTGTGGGAGGGAATGAGAAAAAACATAAATTATCCAATAACTCTTGATGAACGCTCAGTTAGTTCATGTGTTGCTGACCAGCATAACAGCAAATCAGCTCTCTGGGGTGTGCTAAATATTCCTGATGGTCTTCTCTAGACAAATTGGTTTTCTATTTGCATTGACAGCAAGTGTTTCAGTAATTCTTCCTCTAGTCTTTACGATTTTTTCCCTGAGAGTGATTATGACCAATTCATGTATTTGGATTCTAATTAAGATGCAGAAGTAATATTAGTACTCAAGTCTCAATATATGAATTGTGTAATACTGCAATTATAATTTGATTAAATTTTTGGTAAGAGTAAAATATGTAACTTTATAGCTTTAAGATATCTAGTGCCCAACCAACTGTTCATTGTAATTCCCACACCAACCCCAGAGATTTGGAGCAAGATCCTTATTATGGCAGGAAAATGATAAACTTCCTCTCATATCCTTTTTTAAAAAGAAAAATAGTTCTAATCTTTGTGAGGATGTAGTCTTACATATGAACTGTCAAGGAAAGTACACAAGACGCAAGAACGCGGGATGTGGTTAAGTCAGGGATGAAAAATGTAATCAGGAAATAGCGGAAGGAAAGAAACTGCAGGGAGTGAATGCCCTGCTAATAATAGAGATAAGAGAGCAGTTTTACACAAACAATATAAACTAACTGCTTGAAATCTGCTCTTGCAGGAAAATGAGTAAAATGTCAGGCATGACTTTAACAAGTATGCATATGGTATGGTATGCATATGGAATAAAATATAACAGATTTATTAAATTTTGGATACCTATTTTCTAATGTTAAAGTAGCCCTCAGCAAGCAGAGAAAATTCACATAGCATTAAATGCTTGATTTGGTGTCCAACGACTAATTCTTAACAGATCAGTTCAGAATCCTTCCACTAAAAAAATGAAAATAGGGTTCTTGTAGGGCTGATTAAATCAAACCTTGTTTTACAAAAACCTATGTCTTCTTATTTTCCTCAGAGACGACTTGTCACATTGCATCTTCCTTCAAAATTTACCTGGTAACAGATGTTTATCCTGAGTATATTAAGAGGACATGAAAGAGAGAGAAGCAGCTCTCTCAATGTGAAGAAACAAAACATTTTTTTAGTTTTTTTAACGGCCTCTTTGCGTTTCCATCCTGAAACAACAAAATCTCATCTGGGGCTGAATATTTTCAAGAAATCAAAGTGGAATCCTTATTTTCCCTCCATTGTTATTCCCTATCGTTGATTCAACACTGATGAACTGTCTTTGGAAGAGAACTAGAGGTTATAGGCCTGTTCAGTAGGAGGAAAGGATCTATTGACCCTTAAGACAGCTGAGATACACTAGTAGATCTTTAGCTGCCTTTTTCTGGCCCGTCTTTCAGCCTGAACACAAAGAACCTTTATGTCTCCCTCTCTCCTTTGGCTGGCAGCTGTGGGCTTAGTACTCATCCATAGATCTACATGTTTGCCATTTTAAAACAACACACGTCTATCATTTCTCTCCGCTTCCTCTATGTTCTAATCTTGGAAATCAAGGAAAAGAGGTGCAATAAGCATGGCCCGCAGGAGGCTGATTATGCTGACTTCATGCTTATTTCAGACATGTGGCTTTTTTGTAGACAAGGAAAGTACAGGAAGCAGACTGGCAGTGAAGGAACGGTGGACAGAGGTAATCAAAAAATATGTAGAAGTCTAATGGATTCACGTTACCTCTAATGAGATGACTGCAAAATGTGAGTGGCTGAAGAAAGTAAGATATACAGAGAATGCTTACAGTGAAAGAAATGTGGTATTGATTTAGAGCATATGGGAATTAATTTGAAGGCTTTTAGGACTAAAGTAGGGGATATACAGTGTGCGGGCCCTGATTCATTTTGTTTAGATCTTGCCATAATCAAACAGGACGATGAAGATATTTGAATAAGTATGCCCAAGCCTTTCCAGATGTTGCATCTTGAATCCTGTCATCTCCACTTAGTGTGTTAGTCTAGGAAGTCTATTTAGAGTAAAAGCCTGTTAAACAAGGTAGTTTTTGGAGAGCATTTGGTGGGATCAGCAGACTTTGATCCATTCATTTCCTCCCTGGCTGTTAGTGTCCTCTAATTTAGCAAACCCAATGTGACATTCACCTTTTGAGCTGGGACAATTTGACAAGTAAGAGATGACTGTCCACATTTTTTATTTAGGAGTTTGATCAAAAATTAACCAGAGCCAACATAAGACCTTCACTTTTTAAACATGATAAACTTTTTTTTTTGTCTGACAAGTTTATTGCAGTAATAACAGACAACTATAAAAAAGAATTTTTTAATACAAAAAATAGACAATTATTCGATATCAATATAAGTATGTGGAGGCATTCTTGGCAGTCTCTCTGTCTTTTTTTTGTATTGATATAGCATTTATATCATATCAACTGAAATTAAGAAGAATATTTTCATATCAATTTTGGCCATATCGTCCAGAACTAGGCCCAAATAGACTTATATTCATATTCATTGTTTTTTTTCATGGCTTATTAATAAAGTGAACAAATGAACAAGGATAAGACAGCAATTTCAGGTCTGAGAAAGGTGAACTTGAAAAATCTGAAACAAGAAACCTGATTTAAGAACTGATGATTGAAAATAAGCATGGACACCTACCACAAAGAAATCCATTTATGTGAACTACATGAAATGGGGGTCAAAAAATGTATTATGTACCAACGTGAGATCACTGCCAAGAATTTCACACTTCTCTCATAACTAATAATCGTTTATAAAAGCAACCTTCCCAAATGGGGTTAAGAATGATTATCAATGTAAATGGGGGAGGGCTTGATACAATATCATGCAATGGTCTAAAGATTATTTATTAATACAAAATGAAAGGTCGTACAAAACAAGGAAAAAATAAAATAGAATGTGCAAGACTAAAGGCCCATGAAAGTAACACAAAAGCCATGATAAACTTGCCAAAACCATAAAAACTAGAAATTGCATTAACTTTCAGGTGTGTTTGAAATTTAATTTTATCCGTGATTTTTCAATTGAATAAAATCTACCATCTTAAACAATAATTCCAGGTGGATGGATGCATTAATCTATCATTAAAGAATCAATAAATCATATGCGTTTAGCTAAAAAAGATGTACCCTAAGATGCAATACTAAGCAGTGCCTCCAAAACTTTTCTTTCATTACAGAATCATTAACAAAACATTAGGGAATACATCTTTAGGAGTTCTACTGAAAATAGTGAAAAAATACCAGGTATTAGATTATGAGATACACTGGAATTTTTTCAGGCAAGGATTTATAATTGTGTTGCAACCTCCTACTGCCTATGGATAAATTTTCCCCTGCACCTATTTGTACCTCTAAAACCAGGCTTACACTGTGTGATTTTTTTCCTTTTCGGGGCGACTTTGCAGGCGTGTGAGAATTTTTCGATCGGGCCAACTTTCAGCCTCGTTTTGCATCGTGTAGTGTACTTGGGGTAACGAGGGACGATCAGCCACTCATGGCTGCCTCCCGATCAGGAATTGTGAGGTCGGGAGAAAAATCCAACATGTTTGATTTTCAGTCAACTGTCATGGGCAAATCGCTCAGTGGGCATGCGCAAACAAGGATTCTTCTTCCCTTCTTCTTCCTCTCAGATGTAAATACAGAAGCATGGTGGGGGTGCGAGTGAAATTGAGTTCTCTCTGTAAAATTGACAGAGCGTAGTAGCCACTTTTGCTCAGCCATGTCTTTGTCCAAATACGTTGTCCTTTTCTTGTTAGGGCTTTCAGAACAAAATTGCACAAATTGCCAAGGCAGCGCGTTTCTCCCCAGTTAGCTTCATATTCCTCTTCTACTCATTTGGCTTCCTGATAGACACTATCTCGTCTATCCGGATAGGCCGGATAGCGTCATCTCACAGCTGAGATGAGTTCGAATTGGTTTTTAGACATAAAGTGTGAGCAAGTAGATCGCATCAGAACGTCGGGCCACACAGTCTGAGAACATACATCATGAGCTGTGAACTCACACTGTACGACGAAACCCTGCGGTTTCATCGCACAGTGTGAGCTGTAGCTGAGTGCATCGATTGAAAAAAATCGCACAGAGTATGCCCAGCTTAAATCGTACCATCTATCTAAATCATACCATTTATCATTTCACCATGTTGCTAAACCCAGCCACTTTCTGAAGAAAAACATCCCAAAGCATGTTGCTGCCAGTTAGGACTATTGAGATCTAACTATTGAAAATATTCTTCTTTGAATTTTAAATCTCTTTTTAATTGACCGTAAAAAGACTGCGAGGAAGTATATGCTTGCCACATTTAAGAGATGTTTCAATTAAGCAAAAATCTTAAGATATATTTTACCCATTCCAGTGGATTAAAAAGGGTAGCATTAACCTGTGCTGTTGCTATAAATATAGGTGCCGGTGCGTGCATTGATTCGCTTGAGTGGAAAGGTGGTCTTTTCCATAAAATAAAATTATTAACCTAAGCTGCAGATCATATTCCCAACGTTCCATAACTTTTAGAAAGTGCAACCCTTAAGTTAATACCTTGTGGCAGCTGAAGTGATTTATTTTAGATCCAGGTCTCTGAGGTGGAAACTGAAAACCTGTAAAGGTTTCTATACCCTGGTGAAAGTTAAGGTTAAAACATAAAAAAAATTGATCCACTCTAACTCCTTCTCTGGTACATTACAATTGCTAGGTTTCCCCCGGAATCATAATCTTATCTCCCTGCCATTCCTTCCCAATAAATAAACTGCGTCTCTGGGACTAGACTACAAGGCGCACTGCCTAGAGGAAATGGGTGAGAGAGGAGATTGGAGGAGGTTTCTTAGTTGTAACAGCCTGATAAACACAAAAGACACTCAGCAGACAATGTTTCTGTCCCTCATTTGAGACTTCTACCATTATATTTCTCTGTCATCCCCCACTCAGCATAATAACTCCTGAAAGGTAGATGACTATTAATAGAGTTCGCACAGCACTGCAGTCATATGGATTGCCCCACAGCGCTGTGACTAAGTAGAACTGATGTCTCTTGTGACAAGCGCTCGTGTTGCTGTCATCCAGGACGTGGAGACACTCTGCATACATTACCGAGTACTGGCTTCCCCCACTCGGTTCCCTCTTCGGATTGCACCACAGCTGTCCCAAAGTGAATCTTAAATGAGAGGATCTGTCAGGGTTTGTTTGCTCCTGGCCCTGATTTGATGCTGTTACTCTGCAGATGGAGTGACTGTCTGAGTCTATGGAAATGAAAGATGCTGGTGGACAATACTTGCCCAAGGCTTTTCCTGGTGCCCACAGAAGCACATCTTGAGCAAATATTGGCCTCATCCTGATTGGACAGTAATAACAATTTTTGCTTTCTTTGTGTCTCTGTCTGTGTTAGTGTCCAGCCCCGTTTTCTCTGCACAGACTTTTCTTTTACTAATATTAGTTGAATGTCTAAACCCTTCTTCCTGTCTTTCTCTCTAACTCAAGCCAGATGTTCCTCATTCATTTTTCCCATGTGCAGATGCGTTTCTAAATAATCTATGAAATGTAAGTCTAGAGGGTTAAAAATTAAAAATTTTGTTGGCCTGCAACCCAACAGCAAATGCCTACCTTAATCTTTAAACCTGCATGTTTTCTTCTACCATTATCTGTAGAATAATGAAAAGTAAATCTTAAAAAACAAATTATTAAGTAATCACATCAGTGGGAACACTGACCATCTACTACCAGAAGGAGGTACAAATATATTACATTTTTGGTCAAAAAAAAGAAAATGCTAGATATTTTATTAATATCTGTGAAAATTATGCATATAGAGGTTTTTTGTTGATGTGGTTGGTCTTTAATTTGATAAGCAGTTTAGAAATTAATCTGTCACTGCCTCTAGACTGGAAGCATGACCTCAGCTGGGAAATTACTGTCAAGTTTTTTTCCCAAATTTAAATCCAACTGGCCATCTTGGAATAGACG
Organism: Cyprinodon variegatus; assembly: GCF_000732505.1. Classification (NCBI taxonomy): domain Eukaryota; kingdom Metazoa; phylum Chordata; class Actinopteri; order Cyprinodontiformes; family Cyprinodontidae; genus Cyprinodon; species Cyprinodon variegatus. Next base: position 328,681 of record NW_015150596.1, read on the forward strand.
TTCAGTGCTCTATGTACCCCAAAGGTATCAGAACCAACAACTGAAATGTGATACATTCAGTTTTAATTTTTTTTTTTCAAGGATCTAGCATGCTGAGGGGAGTGAAGCATCTATCTACTGTGGCATGTAAGTTTGCTAAGTTTTTTATGTATTTAATTTTGGCATTGCTTTTATAAAGGTGGCATTAGTGTGCAATAGTGACTTCTAGTGCTTACAAAAAAATAGACGTTAACTAAACCACAATATAGGAAATTGTGAAAAAAAAATCTCAATTCTGAGGAGAAATATACTGTTTGGCCATTTTGGCTTTTCATGTGGTATGTGCTCTCGTTTCATTTACAGGATAATTGTGAAAAGTTCCTGTTCCAAGTGAAGACAAAGGAATGGTTGCTCTACTAGCTTAGGTGTTCTCTATAAGACCTCCCCAAAGAACCTCTTTCTTCTCTGTAGCACCCATCAACTGCACCAACTGAGAAGAGTGACAGCCGACCCGCTGTGGAGGTGTGTAGGCAAGTCGACCAGAACAATAACAAAACTGGAGTCAGAGCCAGAGAGGAGTAGACAGACCCTAATAATGGTCGAGTCGTGGCTTGACATGCTATGAAAAGTGACAGTGGACGAGTCATCCATTATTTATAGTAGTGCAGAGCTCAGTTATTTATTTTTTCAGCAGCATGAGTAGCAAGGGATCATGGCACAAAACAAGCAGCCAGTCGAGGCCCATTCATGTGATTGTCAGTAGACAGCGAGGCAAGCCTTGTCCTGGAAGAAGCTGCTAGTGTCTGTGGCTTCTTGTAGAAAATGGGCAGGATTTACCTCAGCTATTGCTGACTGTGTTTATCTCCCTGTTATTGTTTCGTTTTTGCTTCATTCATACATAGAAACAATGTAAAATACATTTTGCGTAAAATTATTTTATGATAGATGTGTCAGTTACCATAACTAGATAAGTAATTATTAACTTTTCTCCCTGTAAACATATTGGACTACTGACATAAAAATATTTAAGATTTTGGCAGCAAAAAAAAAATAAAATCATCTTTAAAGGTATAGAGGGCAATCTTTTATTTCTGGGTGGAACATCTAAATAAGTGGTCCTCCTGATAGTCAATCATTCTGGTGATATGTTTATGTAAGGCCGTCCTACATGCTCTTCCTATTACCTATCTTTTAGTGCGCATGCACACTTTAAGGCATATATTTGTGGTGAACTATGGTTTGAGGCAGTCATTACAGCTCAACTTTCTCATTGTGGTTCCTTGAAAATGGCCGAGGATCATGAGAAAAGTGTCTACGAAGTGTATGAAAAGAAGAGATAGGCCTCAGAAGAGGCAAATATATCCCAGAATGCTTTGCGCAGTGAGCTCTCCACACAAAGCATTATGGGATTAGCTGTCACCGCGGCCCACTGTCGCCATAGGCTGTCGCTACCTCACAGCAGCGACTAAAAACAAAGATGTTGCAGGCACCGCGCAGTGGAGGAGGAGTTACGGGACCAAGGGGGAGCAAAAAGCAGTGATCATCTGTCCGAACGGTAAGTTAACTGAGTTCGCTATGAAGTCCACGATATAGTACCCCCTCTATATAGGGATTTTGGAATTTAGGGGTTAGGGCCGACCTTTGGCCACAGTAAGCTATGAGAACAGCAACTTTTAAACAGAGCATGCACAAGGAGAAATGGGCTTGTGCACGCTCTCACACGCGTTTAATAGGAGTTCCCTCTCGGGTCTTTATCGGGTAAAACTTGTCGGGTTTATTGCTAACTGTGATATCTCAGATGTATTGATAAATTCACAGACTTATTTTGTTCCTAAAAGTGGTTTAAGGCAGAAGGTCAATTCATTGCTGATTATGCTTAACACCATTTCATTCTGGTAAGGGCTGACAAGATCCACAGAGTGGTTGAATGCTGCAATAAATTAAAGAACAAAGCCCCCCAAAAAAAACAAGCAGTTAATAATAATAAGAGTTAATAAATTGACCTCAAAATTTTTTCGCTCATATCAAATATTGAATTTATTTATATTTATAATTTATGAATGTATTCTAAATTGGGTGGTGCAGTTAATAGCATAGCATATTTCTCCCCATTCAAACATGGGTTCCCTCTAGGTTCACCAGCTTCTCCCATAGTCCAAAAATATGGAGCTAGATGACTGCAGTTTTGGTTCTGAAAAAGTCGATTTGTGATTAAATTTGCATATGTAGTGAACTTAAATGTCTAAGAGAAAGTATGATGCAAATTCGCCTTCAGTTTCCCTCCTCAGTCACCATCTGTGTTGCCAGTTTTTACTCTTTTCACAATGTGTCTATAGGTATGGAAACGTCATAGTTGGTGTGAGCAACCGCACATGACGTTTGTTTTGATAAATTAAAATCTGTGTGTGAAAAGTGACAAATGCAAGTTTCAGGCCATGTTTTGTGCTTTCACAAGCTTGATAAATTATATGCCAGAGTTGAAATAAGAAATATGGAAAATCATTTTGGGACTAGTAGGAATATTTTGTTCTGTTCCTATTTGTTCTTTAATGGGTCATGTTGTACATCTTTGCATGAGATTTACAACACTCAGTTCACTGTAATACCAGTGAACTGAGTTTTTTTCACCCTGTTTTTATACAATGTGATCTTTTATACCACAGTGATTTATTTTTAAATCTTTCTTGCTTTTGAAAAGTATTGCAAAAAAGGGAGAGGGAAATGTACTTCACCAATTTGCTACTTAGCCAATAGCATTACCACAATGGCAGTGTAATTTCCTGGCAGCTGACAAACTACATTGTTTCATAAGACCAGTGATCTGCTCCACTAAGTAGTCATCCTAGAATTATCTCCAAATATTCATAAAATGTAGACAGAGCAAGAAATCAAGTGAAACGTTTATCAGGGAATGACAGAATTGCTTATCTGAGTATGAAACTAAAGCGCCTTAATCTATGTTTATGGATTAGTAGAGAAGTTAAATAGTTCTGTCCAGTGGACTGGATTACTGTCGTCATCTCAGATTTTTATCAGAGCTGGGTGGAGCAGTGTGTGTGTGCCTGGACACGCTATAGTACAGTAGAGATACCACAAACTCCAGCAGGGCATTTCTGGCACACAGGAGCACGCCATGACATCGGGAACAGATGTTGGCCAGGCCCATCAAGGGACAACAACTGTGCATCAGGGCATGAATATTTTAGGCAGCTTAATGCTGTACTTATTGCTGAAGACACATTAAGGCGGCCATCAACCCAGTTTGTCTGACTTTAAATTTAAGGTGAGGCTCTGAATGTTTTGTGAAGTGACAAACTGGTAAAATGACATAAAAAAAAAAGCATAACCAGACCCAGACTATGACATTCCTCTATATATTGCTGTTTTATCTACAGTAATTATATCAGATTATAGATTTCTTCTGTTTGGTTGTAAAACTGAGGCTAATGGCCACATGTAATCTACTCCATTTTTCTAAGCAGTTTGAACCAAAAGCCTCAACCTCTCCTTGACCCCTGAGAAAAAGAATCCCTCAACCTGATCCCATGAGATACTTTCATTACAGACAAAAACACAATCCATGGGAGGCCAGAGTCATATTCTAATATTGGGGCAGAGGACGTGGATTTGATACAAACTGAAGAATAGCCCTGCAGACTGCAGAGCAGGCCCCAGATCTGTGTTGGGCTTTAATGGCTCTCCTGCTCCTCAATCACACATAAAGAAACTGCTTAATTGCACATTTCGAGCCAGTGCAGAAGACTGACGTCATATTATTGGAGACTGGTTTTGAATTGCTCACGAGCTGGGTAGATGGATGCTACTGCCTTGCAATGAAACGCTGTATGTTTTCATGAGTTATGAGACTGTAGCAGCAGTTAGAGTTATGGTTGACACAGATCAGCTCTACATTCAATATCACAATTACAGTAAAAGCTGGTGTAATGTTCCTGATATGGATAGCAGCCTAAACCTCAAACCCTTCTATTAACAAAAATACTGCTGTAATAGCAAAATGTTAATCAGGCACTTTTAACACACTGAATAGAAATGAGTTTTGTGTTGTTTAACACAGACACAGACTTTTTTTTCTAGTTCTTTTTTTTTTTTCGTGGCACAAAACTAATAATATGCCACCTTTAATTAAAATACCTTCACACAAACTTTGCCTCTTCCTCTTCCTACTTTTCTTTTCTTAACAAACCTCTTCATACCCACTTTAAGAAAGGTATATGAATGGAAGTTAAATGTTGTGATTCATTGTATAGACAAATTTTATATTTTATCCTGTTAGGTTTTTTTAGATCTGAAAAGATTTTATTAAAATTAACTTTGCTTAATTTTGTCTCAGACCCCCATTTAGGTGAAATTAATGTTATATAATATAGCAGATTTGTAAAATTATTTAACTGCAATTATTGGTATGTAAAATATAGGTATAATTATTAAATAAAATTACATTGTCATTAAATGTATAAGCAAGTAGCATCCTGCTGATTAACGTATTCATAAAGAGAATAGATTGGCTATTTACTAGTGGTCTTTTTATCTCACTTTTTATACCAAAAAACGTCATTTAGGAACAGTGAAACCTACGAATTCATCAAATGAAAAAGGAAAAGCGTGATCATCTCTTGTTTGAACTTCAAACTATTTAGAGATTTATGGCAGAATTTAGTAAAGAGGCAAGTTTACCTGGAATGGTTTTTAGGCAAGGCAAGGTAATGTTATTTGTATAGCACAATTTAGTACATAGACAATTCAAAGTGCTTTATATGAAATAAGTAATAAAATAGGAAAAAAAAAAACAAAAGCCAAATATAAGCAAATAAAGATAAATAAAAAAAAAACATTTGTAAAACAGACAAGACAACTGGACCAACCTTATTATGATACCTCAGTTACCTCAGTTAACAGTTTAACGTCAACACTCAAAGGCTGCTCTAAATGGATTTTTAACTTTGACTAAAATGAACTCAGGCTTTCAGCACTATTGCAGTCTTCTGGGATTTTGTTCCAGATCAGTGGAGCACAGGAACTAAGTGCTGCTTCTCCATGTTTGGTTCTAGTTCTGGGGGTACCCTATTGGCTTGAACAAGAAGACCTGAGTGGTCTAAGAGGCTGACACACTGACAATAAATCAGTTATGTATTGAGGTGCTGATCCATTCAGTGATTTATAGACTTGCAGAAGGATTTTAAAGTCTATTCTCCGAACTACAGGGAGCCAGTGTAAGGACTTCAAAACTGGGCTCTACTTTCTTAGTTCTAGTGAGAACACTGAAAAGAGAGACCAGTCTGTTTCAACTTCTTAAAAAGAAAAGCCATTTATGGGTCTTCTTCACCTGGTAGGAGATTTTCTCAGTGCAGGAGGTAGAATAGTAAAGGAATACCCAGGAACTTAATGTTGTCCACATTTTCCACAACCTCCTCCTACGTTTTGATTCCTGGACCTCCTGTTGGCCATTACAATTTCTTTGGTCGTGTTACTGTCGGGATAAGGTTATTTCACTGTGTGGAGTTTTATGGCCGCCGTACTCAGAAGGATGGTGTTGAAAGTTAAACCAAATTCCGCATTAACAGTATAGGTGTTTGGATGCTGTAGGTAAATTAGGGCCATGTCAAAAAATTAGTAGGACAATATCCTTCACAGAACAATTCTCCATGTAACTGAAGGCTGTCCAAGGCGCCATATATGGGGTCCTTGATATATCTAAGGAACATGAAGTTATCCTTATCTTAGAGTTTTGAGTAATGCCATCAAGTTATCAATTCCCTGTAATGGCGGACTGACGCTTTAAATAATAATTAAAAAACTTAAAATTAGATTCAATGAAGTTAAAACTAAAAATCTAATTTAAATAACTTGACAAACACAGTTTTTGTTTCTGTTGTATATAACTGATATTACACTTTCCTGGTTATTATAGGAAAATAAAAAACAATTGTGGTCTCAAAAATTAAATGTAAAATGATTATACCGGTACAACTTTTTGTTTTTTGCATAGTGATCCTGTTTAAATCTGAAACCAAAAAAATATTTTTTTAGACATAAATAGTGATTTAATTGATCTAAAGAGCAGTGGAAGTAAAGGATAAAATCACCATCTACTAGACAAAGGGTGTGGCGCAGTTTTTCCTTTCTTTTCAAGTCTTACACAGGTAAAACTCAGAGGTTTCAGTGGAAAAGTGGCTTTTGATGTACTTTAGGTGGTACTTCTTGAAGCACGTCATGTTGACCTGGGTCAGAGTTACTGGAAAGTATAAGTTGAGACACATTCCAGACTTTCATGACTGTGATGATCACCCATGCATTCCGGCTAAGAAAAACTGACATGTTTGCCTGTGAAGTATCAGGAACCACTGATGATGTACTCAAAACATGGCATGGTGACTTTATATGGGTAGTTATTGGAGATGAGATTCAGCCTTTAACAGAGAAATGTAATGTTATGTTTCCTGTTAAGAATAGTACACAAGTTTCCTTCATTGTCCTTTAGTGGGGAAATACAGGGCACCAACGAAGTGACAAGAATGATGAAAAACATAATGACAAAGAATGAGAAATAAGACACAAGGCAAAATAAAACATTTAACAAAAATTCTGGACGTCATTAAAAATAGCATATTATGGTTTAAGGAAATATGAAACTGGGCAGAGAATTTTTTTAAGGAGTACATTTGTAGATTTACACTGTCAATAGCACATAATAGCACACTGTTTGCAACGTTTAGAACTAATATATATGCTAAGAATATATGCAAACTGCATTGTACTGGGAGAGATTCATCCCCTTTAATGTCGACAGAGGAGAAACTTGTTTTTTCACTGTGGTAACAGAACATCATTTCAGCAAATTAAACGCATTTAGAAAAATATGTGTTACCATGTAGTGCTCATTTTGCATATTTCTTAGACTACTCTTTTGTAAAATTTACATCAAGTGCTGCTTCATCTATTTAAATGGTTAAACAACCCATGGAATGCAAAGCATATTTCTTCCATTTATAGTTATGTGAGGCTTTCCAAGCGCACTAGAAAATGTTGGACCAAAAACAAAACTCACATTCCTAAACTTCTTCTTCATGCTTTGCCAACTTCATTTTTGGGAGATATTATTGTTTTTCTGTTAAAATGAGCTTTATATTCATTTATTAATATGTTTGTGTCAGTATGATCACATTTTCCTCCATGGAATGTTACCCACTTTTAAGTAAGACAAAAGAAAATGAAAGGGGTTATAATTCTCTTTCTCAAAATGCTGCTCACAGTGACTGACATTTCTTTTTTCACTTGACCCGGGGTCATATGCTGAGCGGGATAATATTTTGTTAAATTATTCTAATTTCTCTTTGAATTGCATTTCCATATGTTTCCACTTCATGTCTTATTTATTACCTCCTAACAATTACCATGCGAACAATGTTTTAACTGTCACCCCCTTTCTCCCTCTGAACAGTTTAGTAAATATCAAGCCATATTTATTATTAATAAACCCACAGCTGAAAACCCCCTTTTTCATTTATAAATTATTCACAAACTCAAAAGCTCGGGGAGTTTGGGCGCCCTCCATTCGATGCCATCGAGACCAGTATAATTAAGACTATTGGCTCAAAGTGATGCTGCGGCATGTGTCATCTGTTTTGCCTCATCTTCCTGTCCATCTGTGTGAGCCATAGGAGACCATGCATTTCAATCACAGCATCATGCATAGTGACAGACTTCACACAATGGATGTTGATTTTATTAGCCCTGCACAACTGGTAAAGGATCCCTGCTGTTTTTACTGCTCACCCAAAGCGCGCCTTCAGTTGACTGATTGACGGTTTCACACATGCACCCTTTGACTAACACTCACACCAGGGCTTTGTGTGTGTGATTGATGGCTTATGTCTGCTAATCCACTTTTAAAGCATTTATAAGTGTAGATCACATCTGAAATGACATCAATAAGAACATCAAGTAAGAATCTATTTCCACACATGAAGGCACATACGCAGACACACTCATTTACCCAAGTGCTCAGTCACACTAACCTGGGTTGGCTTCCCAGCTGTGCAAGCTGTTTCCTCCATCAACATGTGTTTACTGGCAGGGGACCCTTATGTTTGCATTACAGGGAGGCAATAAACAGGAAGGCCAACCCTGGGGTTTTAAAACTACCATTTGGAAGGAGGGGGGCTCATGAGAAGTGAACCCTAATCACTACATGGTTCAATGTTTCAATAAATTAAAAAACTGTGTATTTGTCTGCATGTTTGATGTTTTCAAAAACCAACGTGTACTGAGGTCCTCAGCGTCCAAGTCTAAGGTTCTTTGATGAATTTTTCACAGTTTTATGGAGCTTGGACCACCTGGATGATATAACAGGGCACATTTTATGCATGTGTGCCTTTACTCATGTGTGTTGTGTGTGTGTGTGTGTGTGTGTGTGTGTGTGTGTGTGTGTGTGTGTGTGTGTGTGTGTGTGTGTGTGTGTGTGTGTGTGGTTGAAGGGGGACGCTTACAAGGAGGGTTGTGTTCACAGTAAATGAGCCTCAGTCTTTGCTTGATACAATATACAAATGAAAGTCTGATTAACCAGATGACCGCAAGCCCTTTTATTTTGACTAATCAATAGATCCTTGAATTAGTAATGAACAACATCAAAGTTGAACACTACAAACAGCCAGGGGCAACTAACAGACAGCCCTGTTTTTCTTTCTCTTATAAAAGCTGAGGCTTTTGTTAGAACATGGTAATTATACTTTGTTTGTGTTTATCTTAGTGTCTACTGTATATTCACAAACACTTATTGACTAAAAGAAGGTTAGAGACTTACACTTTAATGGTAATCTAAAATTACACGTGTTTTTTTGTTGCGGTTGGGTTGTTTTTTTTATATTTATTATTAGTTTTGTTTTACAATTAAATGACCACTAGGTAAGAAAATAGCAAGAATCTTTTATTATTTAGAAAGCAATCTATTTCTGTCAATATAAGTTAATACCAACTGGTTTTGTTATGCTGGGTTAAAAACAGAGACGTTGTTGATGCCCAACATTCATATTGCATTGGTTACAGGTTTCTAAAAAAAAGTCTGAATGCCCTGGTGAGCAATGTTAGGGCCAGCATCTGGAAAAAGTAAGGACATCACTTCTTTACAAAGTAGCCACGAGCAAGCACCCTCTTAAGATTTTTGAAAGAGCGGTCAATGTTCATGTCAATAATCTGAGTTGGATCTAATTGCAAAACAAAACAAAGAAAAAGATAGTTCATAAAAGTTGACCCTAGAACCTTAGAGAAGTGAAAGCTGATTTTTTTTAGATGATGAGGTGACCTCAAACTAAAGTTAGCCATTCAGTAAAAGTAAAAATCCACTTTTATTAACTCTTTAGGAACATATATATATTTTATGGTTATTTTGGTATGCAACTCTTTTGAACATTTAACCCTTAGTTTCCCTCATCCAAATTGCAAAGAAACAAAACCTCTTCTTTTTGTAACTTTGTATCATTAAACAGGTCCTTACTCGGAATTTTTAGATGAGTTTTCAGGGTTCCTATCTGATTTCGTGTTGAATACTGACAGGGTTATGATAGTGGGGGATTTTGATAGTGGGGGATTTTGACACGCTGATGATAGCTTAAATGCAGCTTTTAATGCTATTGGCTTTGTTCAAACTGTGAATAGTCCCACACATTCTCATCTTCATACTTTGGACCCTATGTTGCTGTATGGCATTGAATGTGAAGAAATAACAGTATTTCCTCACAACCCTGTCCTCTCCGACCACTTTTTGATAGCCTACATGATTAGTTCCTCTCCCCCAAAATAAGGTTTCACTTTAGCAGATCATTATAAGATATTGTAGTCATAAATTTTAAAGAATCTGTCACTTTCTCTCTCATCTGTGTCACTGAGCTGTGCTGCAGAGCAAAAATTTAGTGTATTCCCCTTCACAGCATAATGATTTTTGTTAAACATAACCTGATCCTGAAAGACAAAAAGACCAAAGAGATTATCATCGACTTCAGGATATCCAGACCTAGCCTCGTGAGACCATCCTGATCTCGCGAGCTTTCAAAATTTCAATCACTAATCAGTCTGGAGACTCCCCGTTGAAGAAAATTTGGAGCCGTTCACCAAACAAACGTCCAATCAGCGTTGGCTTTGAGGCGGGTTGAGGTGTGACGCAACGAGAAGCGCGACAGTTCAGTCTAAAGAACATGGCGGCTTCAGCCGATGAAACTAGTGTTAGTGGGGCTATCGAGCAAATTTTATTGGAATTAGAGTATTTCTTCACTGAAAAAAGAGCAAAACAAGACAATAAACGCACCTTAGTTTAGTTTTGTCTTCAATTTAATGTTTAATTTTCAATAACTCTTCAGTGCAGTATTCAATAACTCAGTGCAATATTTATTTACTGACGTTACTCCTTCAATAACTCTTTGCAATATATATGTATATATATATACTCCTACCCTGTATATAGCTAGCTCTTATTCATAGAAAACATATTTATTGTGCAGGAATAAGGTCTTAGCCCTGTTACACTGGTAGCCAAGTAATCGACATTTCGTTGTCAAGATTCACCTTGTGTTTTTTTGTGCAATGACAATAAAGGAAGTCTAAATCTAAGTCTAATGTGGTTGCTAATTCTCTGTATATTGCCTTAAACATCGTAGACCCTTTGAAAAAGAAAAGCTTTAAAAATAGAAAGCTGGTTCCCTGGTTTCCCCCTTTATTAGCAAAAGGGGGAGTGGTGGCCTAGTGGTAAGGGAATAGAGCTTGGAATCCTGAGGTTCTGAGTTCGAGCCCCACTCCGACAGACTGCCACTCTGACTCTCTGAGCAGCTACTCCACCCCATCCCCAAGGGGATGGGAGAAATGCAGAGGTTAATTTCTCCATTGTGAGATCAATAAAGTTCAGTTAAATTAAATTAAATTAATCCTACGGGAATCCTACCTAATCTGAAACAAAAGTTTGCTGCTGTATAAGATGACCCTTTGTGAAGCAAGAGCAACATATTTCCCCCCAGTAATAAAGAAGAATAAGAATAATCATAGATATCTTTTTAATACAGTTGCCAAACTCACCCAGAGCCATAGCTCTGTTGAACCATCCATCCCCACTGCTCTTAGCAGTGACGATTTTATAGGATTCTTTTCAAATAAGATTGATACTATTAAAAATAAGATTGGTTTGTTCGGATTATCTCTGAAAGGTGAGGCAGCATCTGAGGGAACTATAAAATCTGACCCAGATTTAGACTGCTTTGATCCAGTTGAAATTCCAAAGTTAGCAAAACTATTATATTCATCTAAGCCTTCAACTTGTATGTTAGATCCAATCCCACTGCTTTATGAGCAGCTCATAAAGTAGTGCTAAATAATTTGTTTTGCATTTTGTTTTACTTTTTCTACCCTCACTCATCCTAACTATGTTTAGTACCCGTCTTCTATCTAATCATTAAAGAGGTAAATGCATTAAAGGTTCCCATAGAAAAAAGGTTTTGGAGATGCTGATGGAGCAGCAACTCACACCATCTTCTTTACTTTTAAACTATAATGAGCCAACTGGATCTTTGTCTTATCAGAACCCATATTATGCCCAAAATGTATTAATCTGACCAAAACTGACCCAGTTGAAGGGAAATTTGTGAAACTGTTTAGAAGCAACAATGAAGCTACTAAAGACCAACACTACTGTTATGTTAAAGATCCTGGAAAATATGGGCCACATTCTACAATATAGTCAGTTTTTTTTTTCTGGGAATTTAAGGGGCATCTGCTCCAGAATTTATATTTTCAAGCTCTTACATAATCAACAGCTGCCCATGTGAATAAACTAAATGCCTTCTATTTTGGACAATTCATCCACAATGACAAAAACAATGTTTAGAGGACTGAAAGTGTTTTTTTTCTAACCTGAGATCAAAGTGCTGACTTTTTAAGCATTAAGTTAAAAGTATCATTGCTATGGGTATGTTTGAGTGCTTTGGGTGCTGGTGCACAAGATGAGCAGAAAAAGCAACTAGAGGGTTACCTCTCAGCCCTTCTTTGAATCAACACCTGTTTGAAACCTGGACAGCAATCAGTGTTCATAAACATATTAGGAATGGTTTTAAAAGATGACTTCAAGCCTCCAGAATTACTCTGGCTTCTAGGGAAATGTGTGGAATGAGCTTAAAAGCTGAGTCCATTGTAGGAAATTAACCATTGGAGAAGTTTTTAAATATTCATTGAGAAATAGACTTTGTTGCTGCTTTTTTTGCTGTAAATTAATGAAAATAATTTCAACTGAAGGAAACTGACAAATAGGGTGACATTTTCAAATTCCTGCCTTTTATCTAACCTAGATCATAGTCTTTTAAATACCTACAAGGCATGAAAGTTCAATAGGCAGAAATCAAAGACGTTTTCTTTTTTTTCACAAGCATACTTCAAATTTTACAATAGTCTTTTTAGCAACCCAGCGTGATTGTGCAGTCTTTTTTGAGATGTTCTTGAAACGCTCCTCCTGGCGCCTCCTTAGCCAATGGTAGTCCCCTGGGGGCGTGAGCCGCAGGGGAAGAGGGGGAAGAGTGTGAGGCATAGGGGCTCCTGCGAGTCAGCTCCTGCCAGATTTGTCGAAACCCACCACCAGATGACTGTCAGAGTGTATGTCCAAATGGGAAGAGTTAGTGAGATTTAAAGTGAGGAGACCCGCCTGGGAGATGAAAAAAGGCATGTGTTAGAGAAAGAGGCTGAGGCACAGTGAGAACAGAGTCAGAGCAAAGTGTAAGCGGACTCCAACGGACCGCAGAGAGGCAACTTCACCGGGATTGTTGTCACTGCGCGTTGAGGCAGAGGATAGATTGCTTCTGAGCGGCTCCGAAAGGAAGAAGCATGCAAGAAAAGACTTAAAAGCGGATCGTGGATGAAACTTGACTGAAACGTCCAAATCACTGACGCTGCCGGAGAGCGGAGAAGGAGGCAAGAGGCGCGCCAGCGAGGAAGGACCTGGCTTTGGAGAAGGAGCTGATGCTGTGGGAAAGTTAACAACTATGGAGATGTACAGCTAAGTGATACGATTGAGTACTAACCGAACCCCTTCACAGTCATTTCCCCACACCGAATGAGGTTATAGACAGAATCCGGTGCGCTTTATCATCCGACCCCGGTGCCGTGGTGGACCCAGCCAGCTCGTTCGGCATCTTTTTCACAGTCAATGGACAGGATGCCTGCACTCACTTCTCTATACCTCATCTTTTGCCTTATGGTGACAGGTAGGATGTTTTTATTCATTTATTTTTTCTTTGATTTTATAATTTTGCATGCAGAGCTCTATCCATACAAGAGGATGGACTGCTGCTCCATATGGCGCTGCGTCAAGTCGCCTTAGAGCGCTGCTCTGCTGCAATGCTACATTTCACTGCTGTTACTTCCCAGTAAATGTTTAATCACTTATTTAAGAAAAGGAAAATAACCAACCGCATCTAGGGATTTCACTTCACGTCAGTCCGGGTAATAAAAAAAAGCCAATGCGTAATTTGGTTTGGTTCGTCTCTGTTGTTGTGCAAATTCAGGTTGTCTGTTTTGAACGGGGACTTTGCGCAGGGTTATGTCTTCGGGGCGCACCTAGATGAAGTATAACTGAGGCGTTGTGCTTAAAGCAAACAGGAAACTGTGAATACGGACTGCAGAGCATATGGGGGGACTCAGTTCGGAACACTAAAGAGTGGATCAGACAGCGAGGATGAATGGGACAAAGACAGTCTTGCAAGCGTTAATGCTGCTCTGCGTACGGCTCCGTATCCCTACAACACTAGAAAGTTAGTCAGTGGTCCACGCGGTGATTTTCATCTATGAAAAGATGAACTGCTTCGTTGTTTGGGAGCAGATCGTTAGTGCAGAATAGAAGCGCATAGGTGTGGATGCAGCGGGACACATAGTGAGGGATGGTAGGAGGGGAGAGAGGGTCAGCGTGGATCGGGTGAGTTAATGGGATAGACAAATTGGGAGAGAGCGCTTGTTTTTTTCTCGGAGGGCAGACACAAAGCACCTGTCTCTTCTCCGTACAAATCGTCACCCTCTCCTACGGTTCTTTGTAGGGCTGACTTAACGCTGCTTTTGTGAGTCATTGTGGCAAAACGCGCCCATGCGCTTTGATAATACATCACCATGTGTTTTTTTTATTATTATTGTTTTGTTTTCAAAGAAAATGTTTCACACATTTCTGCTTTTGACACTGTAATAATGTTTCATTTGGTACTTAAATTACATTTCTGAAGTTGGTAGATTCAAAATAGTTTACAGAAATATAAACATCAGGATCAACAAGGTGCATTTCTGAGCAACTGCTCAGAGCCGGCCCAAGGGATAAACAAACTTAGCTCATGTTTAGGGCCCCCAGGCCAGCTGCAGAGGGGCCTGGGGAGGGTTCTCATGCAAACTATAGCTCTCAAAACGTGGTTTGTAGTTGAATATCAAAGAATAAAATCTTTGACATTTTTTCAAATCTTCAAATTTGTATTTAATCATGGATTTAACGAACAGATAGAGGGGGGAAATGGTCATAAAATGTCCATACTTTAACCATGTATGCTCTTTGCTGTTCTGTTGAAGTCACCTTTTAATGGGAAAATGTAACTGTACGATCACAGAAAAAGAGTATTTACTTCTATTTATTGCTAAATACCATATCCTACCTGTTGGTGCACAATGACACTCAACTGACTAATCTAAGATCACCATACTTCTTCCTGGGTAATAGCAAAAATGTATTAGGCAAGCAACAAGATCCATGGGTTTAAAGCAGGTTAAAGCAAGGGACTGCAGGTTGGTAAATAAGTGGATAGCCACAGTAATTACCCTAATTAAATCATGTTGTTATATGAAAAATAGATCTTAACTCCCTACTTTATATCTGACACAATTATTGTATTTTTTCTTAGATTTACATCACACAAAACATAAAAAATACCAAATTGCTCAGTCTATAACATTTCAGCCCATACAAGCATGTACAAAATTTGGAATACATAATTCCAGGTCATTGTTAATAACCAACAACACCATTCTGACAGAATGTCTTGGAAAGACAGAAGATGGTATTATAAAATCTAAGACCTCTGGCAGCATTTGTAGTTTCTTGCATGAATCAGTTTTTCCCTTGCAGCTCTTAGCAAATGGCAAAGCTTGCCCAAATGGCCATTTGCTGCATGCATACGTCTTCACCTCCAGCCCCTAGTTCCGCATTATTTTGTCATTATTCAAAAGCCCAAGGGAGGAGACATGACACCAGTAAACCTCCGCTCCCTGACAGACCAGCAGCAGCTGGATGAGAAGAAGCCAAAGCTAGACAGTGGCATGTATCCCATGACCTCAACCCCATTGCACATTGGAAACAGTCACATCTCTCTCTTATGCTCTCTTCAAACAAATACACACAAATAATGAAAATGGCAACAGCTGCCCTAATTAGAACCTAAGAGACCCTAGACCTCATTTAGTGGGTCACTTTTTAAGGCACAGATGCTTAAAATTGTTTGTACTCAGAACTTCAACTTCTAGCTTCTTTTTTTTCTATTACTTTTGATGCACATGCATGGAATATTGCATATATTTCTCTGTATGTAGTCTTGCTCAACACAGATAATTTACTTTCAGAGGCCTCCCAGAGGAATTGGATTCCACACTGCATCAGTATTCCGAGTAATCTTCAGTGAGCTCTTCTTTGGAACCTTTTGCTTTGGGTCGCCCGCGTCTCATCGGGCCAAGTTCAAAGGCTGCAGGCTGAGATTACAAGTTCCTCTCCCTTCCTCTTAAGTCGTGTCACCACTCATGTCTCACTATAGTGTAACGGAGGAGAAATTTTCCACCTTGCTTCCTCCTCTTCTTCTCACAGCTCTTTTCACCAGGTTGCCTGAATGTGTGACTCTGAATCAGGAGGATATGAGAGTAACTCTGCCTAATGGGCCGGAGGCAGAAAGTAGACTTTCACCAAAGGTTTTGAAAAGCCCATTCACAGTCATATACTTTGAGCAGTGAAGTTCCAATTTGAAACTGTAATGTAGCAGAGGAGATGAGGAATACCCATCTCTCCTCCCTGCCATCCCTCTTTTCCTTATTACTAAAGATAGGCCCTTTCTACTTGAGTCCAACTTTGTATGTTGGTGGAGAGACAACAGAGCCCATGAGGTTTGCTTTAAGTAGCCGTACATATTTTATAAACTGACACTCTGGGCTCTTTGAATTCTTGTGGATAAAGTCTGGACGGGGACAGTTAAAGAGGAAGTTGGGGATAGAGGAAGATGGTAGGCAGGGAGGCTTAGACTTGGACGTGTCACCCACATCCTGGTGATTAAGCAAATAAGCATCTCATGAACAGCAATAATTCCACTGAGGTTTTTTTTAAAAATTTGCTCTGTCTCATTACTCTTGTCAAAAACATTTACAAATATGTTCCGTTTGCTTTGTCCTTACTTTTTAAAAGTCTTTTTTAAGTCACCATGATAAAAAAAACAATGCTTGGAAGGTGAAGAACCCCAGCAAGTCCTGAACTCAAATGGATTGCATTATTTAGAAGACAAAGTCATGGCAAAGATATGGATATTTTCCTCACTGCTGGGTATCTTCTGTGAGCTGAAGCGATGATTATCTTGTAGGAGTTTGGACTGAAAATGGAATCTAAATTAGAAGCAGGCCAGTATGAGATTCTTAAAGTATGATCACTCTGCACAGAAATACCGTGGTTCCGTGGTATCAAAAGTGCAAAAGATGTAAAGAATAAATTAGCTTCAATTAGTTATTTAAAAACAACTGGAAAAGCAGCTTATACAGTAGCTTGCCAAATGTAGCGTTAAAACAGCGCTATCAGAATAAGAGTAATGGGTGGTAAATGTTTTATCTTCCAAAGCATGAGCACAGGCACACACTCTGGAGTAACAGGGGTAACAATGGAGCCTCATAAGATTGCTTGTCTGTAATCAGTTTTGCCATTTGGGTAAACACAGATAAGGAACTTGGCAGTGCATCTTGAGGCGTCATTATCAACTCTGATCAACTTAACTGGATGTGTGCTGCTGGTTCTTGCAAAACACAGGAAGCTCAAAAGTATCCGAGCAGCAAACTGTTGATGGCACATCGTCTCATCCAGTTTTGTTTCTATCTCCATCTGCCCATCCTCCTTTTGTCTTCACTCTCTCTCTCTCCCTCTGTCTGTCTCCGCACATCCTCACCTTGTCTTCCTCTGGGTCAGTCAGAAGATCTGAGGAGGAAATGAATGAGAATAGGACAAAGGAGGGCCATGTCAGCATCCTGCCATTGCCTTGAGTCTTCTTCCCTTCTCTCCGTCAGGGGCCGTAACATCAACATATAGCGGGGATGTGAAAGCAGAAAATTATTTACTCTTTTTTTTTCCCTCCGTGCAAACACCGTAATGGGAAGAATGGAGAGCGGAAGAAAGTGGGATTAATTTGGTGCCTTTCATTAAAACATACCCCCAAGGGGAACAGTCACATTCATACAGTAGCAGCTATTTTTAAGGAAGACTTGGATTGCATTTGTCTCCCCTAAAAATGCATGTCACCTCCTTCTAGAGAGATGTATCATCGGCTTCAGGAGAGCCTAAGCCCAGAAACAAAGACACAATGAAAAAAAACATCAGAAATATAGGACCACACAATAATTTTTATTTCCAATCAATTGCTGCCTGGTAGGACAGGGATGTCTCCTGCCGCGAGACAAAGACCAACAGCAAATTGAAATATATCTTCTACATTACGGCAATATCTGTTGTTTCTGTTATCTTCACTAGCTTTGTTCTTTAACTTTGTATTACAGATAGCTGTATGGACTTTGGCAGCCAAGGGGACTCTTGTTAAAACAAGAAAAGTTATGTTTGCAGTGCCACCAGACAGCATTAATTTGACACAAGATGCTGATTTTATTTTATTTTTTTGTTTATTTTCACTTTGCATCCAACTCTCCTTATAAGAAATTTGATTGTTAGTGGAACTGACTAAGTTGTGGAGCTGAAAAATGTAGCGCTGTGTACCAGGGGCTTGACCATGGAGGTCAAGGGCAGACACTGAAAGAAAAATGAAGACTGAGAAGAGTCTGACATTGTTAGAGGTGTGGTTTCTTTCTACAGTAATTAGTTAATTTGCAATTCTCTAGTTATTGATGCATCAGTGCCATTTACGTGATAATTCCCTGGCCACCTACATGGATGCAAACCATAGATTTATCAAGAAATTAAGTTTAACCAAAATTGGCTGATTTTCATGCAGAACAACTCAATACAGAAACTGTTCAGTTGGCTCCGAAGTGCCAAAATTACATTATTAGCAGATCAGAAAGCACACCAACATGGCGACATCAGTTCTACTTGGTAGTTTACGCAGCATAACAATTCTAGATTAGCATCAAGGAAACTACATAGAAAAATATAAAAAAGGTGGTTCATTCAAGCTTGGATTTCAAGACTTTCAGCAAATAGCTAGAAGGTTGACTGTCTCCCAGGAATATTGCTTTATGCATTGCACAGCCTGGGTATGAAAAAGTTGAAAGCCTTTTGGAAATCTTAGCGTTACGGTAAGTATCCACTTTCTCTGGGGAATGCAAACAGAGAATGCTGCTTCACTCTTGTTAGTTGCACTAAACAGGCTAATCATAGATGTAAGATGAACTCTGTTATGATTTTGTCTTTAATAAATGTACTATTACTTTCTATATGCGCCGTCTTATATACAGTATACTATGACATAACCTCTGCTACTCGTACAAATATATAATTACAGCTCATGGGAGGAAAGGCAGAAAAAAAATATTTTTAAGACTCAAGTTGCTTGGTGAATAATATCTAGTTTTCTTCTTCTTTGTCAGTTATCACAGCAAGGAATTTTTGGACTAATATTTGGTTATCGATACTAACCAAAGCACTTAGTCTGCTGTTGCTTGAGCTGCTCAGTGTGGTTGCGGGAGGTTTCTTTGAGGTCTTTATGGTAAATGTAGTGTGTCTTTTGTTTGCATTTTCCTCTGGAATTTTTGGATCTCAACCTGGGAGGTAAGGAAAGCAAAAAGGGGATCCATTAACTGAAGTGATGTCACTCAACACATATCAACTGATCATTTAAACGAAGCTCCTTCGATGGCAAAATATTTATCTAGTAAAGTTGTGAAAAAAGTAAGCAGAGCAAATAGCTGGCTGAGGTGTTGATGGCAGGGGTGAGAGGCTAAGGTGTGTCTCTCTATTTTTCTCTCTGTTTGGGAAAAGAAAGGCAATGCAAAGATAACACCAGGCTCAGCATGAAAGATGGGAGGAAAGCAGAAAGGAAAGGAAGGGATAGGGGTCAAAGGGATTTACTGCTAGGAGCCCAGCATTCCGGGTAATGGATAGGCTTGTAGTGGTGTAAAGAAAACCAGTCACTCTTCTTCTCTAGACAACAAAGGTGAAAGGCAACAAAGGGGTAACTGACAGTCTGAGGAGGATTAAAAGAAAGTTGATAATGTGACACCCTTTGCCTAAAATCCTGTCCTCTCATGAGCTGTTTGTCATCTTGAGAGTGCAGATAGGGGTGGGGTACAAGAGATGCTTGCTGCATTTTTGTGAAGATGCTGCAGGGAGGGTACATTGCTGAGTGCTTCCCAGGCTGGCTAAAGTAAACCAAACACCCATCTCCTATAGGCAAAGCAACTCAACCATTGTTCCAACACATTGCACCCATCTGACTTAGGTATCTTTCACATTGTGAGGATCCCTGGGGGCTGGAAATAGAACGAATCGGAGGAGTAGAGGGACCGATTATTCCTCTACTCAAAGCATCCACAGATGGGACTACCGCGTGAGGAGGCTCGCTGTTTGGTTTTCAAAATCCCAGGCGTTTGCTTTGCAGTCATGGTTTAGGAAATGCTCTGGGGGATAGTGGAGAGGAGAGAACCACTGGAGACAGCAGGGGAATGGAAAGGCGCTGAGGAAAGAAAAGAAAAGACACTGCAGAAAAAAAGTGTGCTTAATATCTTGTCAGGGTGAATATAGTGTCATTGTCAAGACAGAAAGACAGATGATATAGCCATCCAATGATAGGGTGTGTGGGTGAGAAAGTGCTCAAGTCCTCTACAGTTTCCCAACAGAGACATATAGAGCTGGAGATAATGGAGGAAGAAGGAAGACTAAAGTGAGTAAATGAAAAAAAAAGGGAAGGGATGAGATGCAGGGAACCCAGGATGCATCCATCACGTGGTTTGGTGCAGAAGCCATTTGTACCTATTGTACTCCATAATTTGTTTTCTCAGAGCTTGCATTGGGAGGGGCAATGGAACACAGAACTATGGCAGCCATTTATTTTTGCACTAATTACATAAGTGAGACAGCATAATTAGACGTATAGCTAAACAGACAATAGGCTGAAAGAGAGATGCAGAAGGAGATAGACAGGGAGGTGTTGATGAATTCACATAGATGAGAGGATTGGGACTTTCTGTGTCATATTCAAGAGTGCATGGGAACATTTTAAAAGGAGTAAAGGGGATGGATATGGATAAAAGCAGAGGAAAAGGGGTGAGTTAAGGAGATGGGGAGATAAAAGATGAGAGGCAGGGAGAGAAGCGCTCTCTTCACAGACTACACTTTTAGGCATAGCCCAGTGCCACAGGAATAAGGCGGCTCATTTTATACACCTGCTCAGCAGGAGGGGAAAGAGACATATAAGGAGATGTTGTAAAGGAAAAAGAAAAAGGGCAAAAGAGAAGAGAGGGAAGAGAAGGCTGATCTAATCTCAGCTCCTTCAGATCAAAGGCATAGAGTGCCTGCAGAGAGTTGTTTGTTGTGGCTTGTTTGGGAGGGTCCTAGTCTTTTTACAGGTCGCGAGTTCATCTTCTCTGCTTTTTATTTTAGGGCCGGATTACACTTAACAACACACACCAGACCCTCCATAAACTACAAGCTCAGATATTCTCCAGAAAGTATTTTTGAGGTTTTACTGCTACAGAAGTCAGATTAGGGGTTTAATGAAGTTGGTTCATTAACTATCTATACAGCTCTCATAGCTTCACTTAATGTGCTTAAACAGTGATGCATCTGCTCTAGTTTCTGTTGAGGTGGTTCAGGGGTGTGCTGGATGCGTCAAAAGCCTTTTTAGGACTCTGGTAGAAGGAAAGATAAATAGGTTCTTAATGAAGCCCCTTTATCACAGGGCAGTTAAAACAGCTGACCAAAGATTGTAGGAGTCCGTCAAGCCTGATTGGAGGCCTATTGAGGCCTGTCAAAGAGATGCTCTTGAGTCGTCACACTTCAGTTAGGCCATTAACCACACTATAGACCTTAGTTTAACTATTCCTCCTTCTCTAAACAGTCTTATGAGAGACTGGTGGCTAATGTCAACTCCATGAGTGGTCAAGGGAGTTTTTTTAAAAACCAATTTTAAAGCCAGCCCTTTGTTTAACCTCCTTAGAAACTCAAGCCATGATTCACTGCATTGGTATTGTATGAGTATGTGCTTGGGTTATTTTTCTCCTTTAGTAATAATAAAGAATAAAGATTCTTATGCAATGGTTTTGATTGAATGGTTCACAAAGGAAATTCAACTCTGTATTTTAATTTAAGGGGGAGATTTTCAAGTAAAAAAATAAAATAAAATACAGAACTCTGGATGTAAAGTTTAAATTTTTGAGCAGGAAATTATGATGTGCTTACCTTAACCTCAGTCTTCCAATAGGGATGTCTTGTGTATAGAATTTGATGATATTTACAGTGCTTGATAACATTCTTTAGTGAACATTTTTACCCAAAGCTCAAAATGCTAAGAAGATTAATGTAATCATTAGTAGTCATATATATATATATATATATATATATATATATATATATATATATATATATATATATATATATATAAAATTTAACTGCATATCTACAATGATCAGCTACTGAAGCTGGCCTCAGTTAAGATAGGTTCAGTCAAATATTTGGCAGGGTACAAAAAATTCCTGAATTTTGTTGTATTTTGGTAAATTTCTGGTGCGGCAAAGGTTAAAACAAAGCTTCTCTTGTTGGTATTTATCTTCCAATTAAATTACTGTGTTTTTTTTCCCTTGGCACCACTGAAGGCCTAAATGTCTGGATACCACCCAGAACCATGGATTTAAGAACTCCATTTTGTGCAACGCTGTCTCAAGTCAATCCACATTCATTTTAAGAAAGAACCGGGGGAATGATGTCTTTTTTGTAGGTCAAACACAGTGTGTACGAGTGGAGTCAATAGACCAATTCAACCAAATACAGCCATGACTGTTGCTGTAATGGTGTGGAAATGGACAGTGGTCATGAGGATCCCCCTGTTTACACCTCTGGGCATGAATCTCAACTGAGTCTCTTGTTCATTTCTTTCCAGCTTTGATTTAAAAAAGTGTTCTGAAGGATTCGAAGACTCACATGATGGTGAGGATAAGAGTTTTGCTTATTTCGTGTATCGTGTATCCCCCCCATGCATAACTAGGCTAAAATTGTTCTCCACAAATAACAGTGGCTGTCCTCTCCTCTTTCAGCCGTTGGCTCTTTGATCCTAACCATTGTGTTAACAAGTGGTATAAGGAATGCCCATAAGCTTAGTATGTGTATCTTCAAGGTGTGAGTCGGCATGAGTTTTTGTCTACACATGGCTCTTTGTGTGTGCATGTGTATTTTCACACTAATTAGTGAATACTTTCATATGCTGACGTGACTATGGCCTGTATCAAGTAAGGAATTGTATTTCTCCCCCAATGTGTTAGCTTTAACCCCTGGTGGCCCGGGTCCTCTCCCTCACACATTAATGAGCCCAGTCTAATTAGTGTTTGGGGCTTCTTACAGGGGACCCCTGAAACCACATCACCACTGTGAGTTTGCCTAATCAGGGGGCTGCTAAAAAGACAAGAGTGTCCATTGCACAAGCAAGCAAGTTCACACGTATGTGCCGCCCAGCGTGGACTCCCTCAAATTAACAGGCTGTGTCTTTTGGACCAGGAGAGGGAGCAAGGAAAGAAAAGGTTGCATTTTTTCTGATTTGCGACCACTGAGGATTGGCTGCTCTCTCCTTCCCATTTATCTCCCTCACTTTCTCCCATAGCCCTCCTCCCGGAGGGCGATGCAGAGAAATGATTTTGCTCTTCTTCATCCTTACTCTTCACCACAGATAATTCAATCTGTTTAATATAAAATAATCTCTCCCAATTTTTCAGCCTATTTTAACTTGATCAGTCAAACAGCTGCCTCAGGGGGACAAGCCTTGTTCCACCCTGTCAAATTAAAGAAAGGGAGCCAGCCCAGGAAAGCTGTGTGCTTTCAAAAGGTCCTGTTTGCTGTTTAACCAATGCAGTCTCACTCTCAATTTGTCGAAAATTTATGGTTGTTCAAGTGGCCTGCTTATGTTTAAGGTGTAATGAAAGGTAATGTGGTTGAAAGAAATTATTATAGAAGGTCTTCTGTTTTTTTATGTAGAAAATTATGTACCTTTAAAAACTCAGTGTTTTCAGTCCGTTTTAGCCAAGTTTTTGTGCAAATGCAAAGTCTTGTTATGTTTTTAATCTGAAGGCTTTTAATCAGAAATCTGTCTGAATCACAGTTAGAAATGCAAGGCAAGTTCATTTATAGCACAATTGCTTTACATGATTTAAACAATACATATAAGAAAAAAAAAACAATAAAAACAAGTGAAGATATAAACATGATACAAGCAGGTAGTCTTCTTGGAGTTTGTTACAGAAAATGCTTCATTTATGCTTGACTCATCCATGAGGTCCTGTTAAGTCATTTTGTGCTTTCTCACCCTTATGTGTGGACTCCATGCGGACAGAATTTCTGCACTGAGCACCTAGGAAAATTTGTAACTACACAGACAGATGCGCATAGAAAACACGGTGAGCGGACAGCAGCTCCTGCTGGCTGGTTCCTCAATGTAAACATCTAGAGACATCCTGTGATTTAGCTCATAAATATCACCATTATCAACACATCGTGGAAAAACTCCAGAACTCAGAAATTACAGTCCCTCACGAACAGCATGAAGAGGCTTTGATAAAGTCTGAAACGGCTGTGTTTTCTACCTCCACGTGTTGCATGGTGTTTTCAGCTTGCTCTTTGTGCTGAACACCCACCCCCCAATCACATTCATCATAAACTCTGCAGACACTGACTGGCTCATTTTCCACACGGAATGTCCGAGCGACAAGTATAATGAGCCCTTAAGTGGAGCACAGGAATTAAATGTTGCTTCTGCATGTTTGGTTCTTCTTCCGGGTGTACAGAGTAGGCTTGAACTACAAGACCTGAGTGGTCTGGGAGGTTGATACACTGACAACCAATCTGCTGTGCTCTACTTTCTTAGTTCTAGTGAGAACATGGGCAGCAGTGTTTTGAATCAGCTAAACACAGATCAGAAAGTAAATACAAAGACAGACAGATGAATGATGGTATTTTCTCAGCCCTTAAAAAGTTAAAAGACAAACAACCTTACTATTTTATAAATGTTTTGCTCTTCCAGACATAAGAGAAGGCCCCAAATAGAGAATGAAATATGCTAGATGCTTGAATGAAAAATGAATAGAAAACATTAACTATCCATATAAAGAAAGAGTAGTTGGTGATGTGAGTTGCGGTGCTTGAGGTCTGGAGGTTTAACTTGTGTCCCACAGCACTTAACATGCCCCTAGCCATCTCTCCTGGCAGCTAATTAGAATCCAATAAGGTTGCTGGCTGTTGGTCATTGTTCCTCCAGTGTGTTTACCCTTTTTAGAGGCTCCATTCGCTGCTTAATCTGCCGAGAAGCTGAATGTCAATAGGTCAGGCCAAGACTCCAGAGCCCTGAGAGAGAGACCCTGGGATGAGACATTAGGTGGAAGGAGAGAGGATCAGGCGGCTTGAAGGAAAGGGGTCATTTTTCTTTTTCCCCACAATATTGTTCTTTGCTTTTCTATTCATCCGAACCCACCCACCCCCTCTCCATCTCAGCCTCCACCTCTTGCTTCTCCTCTTCTTGTCTTTTCTTCTCACTTCTAATCCATCCTCTTGATTGTTCTAAGCTGCTTTCAGCCAGCCCCCAGGAGGGAGGAGGGGTGGAGGTTTGGGGGGATTCTCAGTCTGTTTTAATTAAGATTTAAAAGACGACTCACTCAAGCAGGGAGATTTACGAACAGGATGGACAGAGTGGAGTAAACGAGCAAAGGTGGGACAGATTGCAGATTGGACGCAGCGTATACTAAAAAAATTAGCATGGAAGGAGAGTTAAAAAGCTCATATCTAATGCACGTTTATGGGTGCATCAAGCACACAAGCACAGCGAGACACTGAGACATCGGAGGGGGCAAGGCCAAATGGGATTTTTTTTTTCTTCATTTGTAATCACGCGGCACAATCTATATAGATTGATCTCAACTTCCTGTGATTCATACCGTATCCTGCGAGAGTGATATGGGATCAGCAGTAGCCAGCAGGCAAGCTGAGCGAGTTATCTCCACACTCTGTCTAATGATCGATCATCTCTCCAGATGGGCTTAAGAGCCCTGTAACACTTCACTTGTTTATCAGAGCTGCAAACCTGAGGCATATCTGTATATGTGACCAGCAAAGTAAGTATTTTGCAAACCTATAGTGCTTAAGGGTAAAGGTGTAATCATGAGAGGGTGCTTTCAGAAAGTTTTCAAAGGGTTTGCAGTGTGTTTATGTGTTGGGGCACATTTATAATCTTTCAGTGAGACACTGAAACCAAATGATTTTTTTCAGTTCCATTAAGTTTTTGTCATATTAGATAGAAAGGCATGACTTGGTAAGAGTGATGGAAATTCCTACCAATAAAGAAAACACAGTGACATATGCATACATAAATCAGTGAGTAATCTATTCTACACTTAAGCTTGTCTTCTCTAACATTTATGGTTTTATAAAATAACTATATTCATATAATTATGAATTCTTCAATTCTCTCAAATGCAAGAAAGTTTCATTTGAGTAATATTTGTGAAAACTGAATGGAGGAAAATGAAGCAAAATAAAAGCTTATGTATAAGAGCAGTGTCAGTTATGCCTTTAAACACCCTGTTATGTTCTAACAACCCCAACTGCCCAGATCCAATAATCATTTTCAAACCTGTTGTACTCCCAACCTGTAGTGTCTTAACGCATTACAGCAAATACAAGAAAAAAAGAAAAAATATTCATTTAATTCACAGAAATGCTTCCAATCAGTGTCACCCACAAGTTAAAAAATCATTTTAAAGAATGTCTTGGCAGTGTAGAATAATTAAGTCCATATACCAGGGGTTTTATATTTTGTCTTATTCAAAGCATTAGTCCCAAAATAGTACTAAAATGCTGCCTTTTCATGTATTTTTTTTAAAGAGCTTTCCTTAGAACACCTTAACTCAGTGTAAAAGCTTACAGATTTGTCCAGATCAGTCTGAAGCTCAGTTCAGACAACAGGTGTCGACACTCATTTTTGATTTTTAGCCAAAATCTGATTTATTTTGCATGTTCATTTCATTAGTAATGAAATATGACTCCATCAGACTTGTCTGTTACTTTCTGTCAATTTTACAGAAAGAACTCAATTTCACCCGCACCCCAACCATGCTTTTGTGTTTTCATCGGAGAGTAAGAAAAATAAGAAGAATCCTTAGTTGCGCACGCTCTCTAAACGATTTGCACGCGATGGTCGACTGAAAATCCAACATGTTCGATTTTCTCCCGACCTCCCGATTCCTGATTGGGAGGTGATCGTGAGAGGCTGATCACCCCTCGTTTCTCCCTGTACACTACACGACGCACGATAAGCCTGAAAGTCGGCCTGATGGAAAAATTATCGCGCGACTGAAAGTCGCACAGTGTAAGCCAGTCTTTACAGATTCTAGAACCCGACGTCTCTGGTATGACAGAAGGAGAATGTAGACACAAAGTAGTTGCTGTTTAGAAAAGAAATAGTTCATATGACTATTTCTCTCTGTGTTCAATAAAGCTTCATTAAAAAAGAAGTGATAGTTTAGGCCAGTGTCTATTTGCTATAATTAACTGTTGCACAATAGTAGATTAGAATAATATGACCTCATGATGAACGAATATTTGGGACAGATTTGCCTGATGTGTGAACTTAGACTAAGTATTTTATACTTTGAGCTGATTAAATACAGCCCAGAAACAGTCCTTGTTCACACAGTTTACATTTAAGAGAGAATATCACTTTACAAAAAGCTAGCTTTTATGACTGTAGAATAGTCATGAGCTAAACTTTTAAATTAATTGTTTTTTAAAGGCAGCTTTTTTTTTAGTTGAACTGTCAAAGCAGTGGACTTAGCACATGATGACACAAACAGATTACCCAACAAGAGTCTGGCCACCAAACATGCATGTTGTTACCTTCCTGCATTGCTCTATTTCCAATATGCAAACAGGGCAAGTTGCATTTGCATACTTATCTTGAACCGCAGAAAAGGCGTGTGGTAAACATTGTGCACATCTGCCTCGTCTTGGAAACTTTACATTCTTCACTTGAAGACACATCCCAAGACAAAGCAAACAATGAAGTGTTTAAGTTCATTAAACTGCAGACTTCAGTGCAGCCGGTAAAGTGTTAAAGGTCAAAAGGGTCAAAAGCCCAACCCCTGGCATTCTCTGCTCAGATACATCCCGTCACATAGCCACCATATGTCCAGGGTTTCACACTTAATAAGCCAGCCCACCCTGGGTGAAAAAGATCTATTCACACCCAGTTGACTCCAAGGGAATCTGCAATTGCCATGGTGTGATTAGGACAGAATACAACACTAGTCCAGCCACTGGCCATTTTGGAGAAACAATAAACTAGAACGAATACAGGAACAAAAGGCATGTTAGAGAGAACGGTATGTGGACAAAGAACTATCTAAAACTCTTTAACTGAATAAATGCAGTCTTGATCTCACCCTCAGCTTTGGGAGGCATTTCTGTCCTCCATTAAAGTACCCCCCCGCAAGAAACTTCCCCAACTCCAGTGAAAAATATGCAGGGATGAAAGCTTCCTTTATATTCTCTCTTTCAGGAAGTGTCTTTAGATTGTCTGGGGAGGGTGGGGGGCATCTTTATGGAGTAATAGTGCATTTTCATGGAGACAATAATCCCTCTGCTTTAAATTTATTTTTGATCCTATATCCTGTTATGTTGCAGCTCTGGGGATATTTGACAGATAAAAAATAAATAAATAAATAAAATAAACCGACCACCTCTAAGCTATGAGGTATAGAAAGAAGATGTGTAAGAGGACCGTATGCAGAGTTCCTGTGGGAGGGATAGATCACATATATTCTTTCACTGCAGTGATTAATAACAAGGAAAAAAAGGTCAAACTTGACTTGCAATGGTCCAGTATATCACAGTTACATTTGGAGCCTACGTTTCATCCATCAGTTCTGGCTATGATGTCCCATCAGTCCCATCAGCCTGGTCACACAGGAAAGACCCACTGTGCAGATTATGAAAGATTGATGGGGTGTCCTAGTTAAAGACAAGGGAGTACAGAAAGTCTGTTTTGCACTCAGCCTCTTCTGATGTATTTTTTTGCAAGGTGTAATTTTAAATGTTATATAATTTGAAGTTGCTGCAATTCTAGATTAGCAATCTCACAAAAAGACAGAAGAAATCTGACTTTACATCCTCCTATCCACCCTCTCCCTCACTCTTCCCTAAAGATGAAACAAACTGACAGAACAAACAGGATGTTTATCTCAAGTTCTTTTTTCTTCCTTTCCAAGATACAACCTAAGCATCTCTAACACTCTCTGTTCGCTGTCATCCTACCCATTTCTTGTTCAGACTGCTTGCTTAATAATTAATTGATTAATTAGTTCCCTCATTAATCATTTATTCATTAATCATGGCCTGATTTCTTGAGGAAGCGGTGCAATCTGAAAAACCCTGACTTCACATTTCACTCTAATTATGCTCTTTTACTAATCAACGCTTAAGAAATGGAGTTTCAGGAAATTAGTTTTTCCTTTCCTTCCCTCTTCTTTTCTCAGCACAAAGCAGGATGTGGTGAGGTTCGCATCTTACCATATTCCCACTTTATTTTGTTCTTAATAAAGTGATTTTTTTTAACGAATATTTTAAAGGGAAAGTTCTAATTTTTAAAGTGAGGTTCTGTGGGAAATTAAATGGTTTATATCTGACTCTCAGTAGATAACTCTCCTGGCATTTTAGTTAGAGTAAATTTAGATTATTTAGACCTAGAGAGGGAAATTACCTGCTAGTTTAAGAGGCCAAAATGAAAGTAGACATCTGCTGTCTTAAAAAAGTAAAAAGAAAAAAAACTTCTGTATCAAAATGAAAAACTTGAAAGGTTTATCTGAACTTTTAAAATTAAGTATGTATAAGAGCACAAAATTAACCAACCTGACAAATACTTATTTTCTCCTTTCAAAATAAGAGTCTCAAACAGAGACTACTGGGTGTAAAACATAAAACTCAAACCATCCGATCCTAGGCTAATTACACACTTTAGGTGACACAATTTAATGCTGTATATCACTTTGCTTGAGAGAATGCATTTTGATATGAAGAGTGTAACATAATGCCACGTTGCATCTTTTAACAGAACTTCAATTCAGAAACTCTGAACTATTACTTTAACTTGATTTTTTTCAATATCTTGAACATGGTGCAGTTGCAGTCAGAGAAATTCAAGAACCAGAATTAGCACAAACATTTATAACCAATGGGAGGTTTGAACAGTGTCTGTAAGAAGCATAGAGGTGGTTTTTGTTTCCATTGAAGACATGGCTCTCTTGGGACAGGAAGTAATTTGTTTAATCGGCAGGAGTTATAGTTCCTGGACGACAGATGACGGCGATAGTATAGTTCTGAAATATGTTCAGTAATATGCAGTAAGCACAGTACGAAGAGTGATAAAAGCAATTTTAAACACATTTAATTAAAAGTGTTTGTTTGCCTTTGTGTTTTCATTGGATGCAGGGTTCATAACTCAGCTCAGCTGCTTTGTGTAAAGAGCCTCTTCAGAAAAAAAAATGAAATAAAAAAGAGAATTATGCATCAAATTAAAGAGAACTCCAATGAAACAGAGGCAAGTCAGGCATTAACCTCTAAGCTTTAAAAAGCACACATATTAAGCTACACTAATGAGACTCTCATTGAGCTAGCTGTGTTTTATATTCAAATACACAGAAAAGCACAGCAATGACTTCGGAGTGCCACCTCTGCTCTTGAATGAGGTTGTCTGTTATTCATCTCACTCAAAGCAAACACTGCAGGAGTGAACAATGCAATAGATGGCCCTTTTCTTCTAATTAGATGCATACATTTACAGCAATACCACCCTCATTAAAAATGATAATAACAATAATAATAAAGGGGGGGGGGGGGGGGTATTAATTATGAAACACACTACTTCCTATCATAAAAAGCTAAGGGGGTCTCCACTGGGCTCAATTAGGAAGAGCAGCCTGCAAATCCCATGACTAAAATAATTGATACCCTAGAGCTTAGGGCTCTGCGTCCTTCTACATAATCTATGCTAAGAATTCCTTTGTTTTTATTTCAATTGTTTTAAAGATATAAAACATAAAAACAAATTTAGCCTCTTTTAGATATTGTTTTGTTATATTATAGATTTTTAATTCATTAAGTTATTAGTATAAAGACTTATTTTATTTAGCTGCCATCGGAGGCAAACCAAGAATAAATTGAACCCAAAGCACAATGTGTTTTAGTCACCAAATCTGCTTGAAATTATGGATTCAAAACTGGTTTCCAAAATAATAGTTGGGATCAGTCTAGTTAGAAATGATTCAGTACTGATCCTATATAGATATATATATATATATTACAACATTTTGAAAGGATGATAATTATTGCCCCCTGCTGCTCTGGTTATCCAAGGCAGAAGCTTATTTCACTTTTGCTTGGGGTCAGCCCTGCTTGTCATGTTTTTTCAAAATCCTACTCCACCTCTGGGCCATCTCCACAAGTTGTGGTGTATTGCGGTTTTATCTACAATTTCAACTATAGGCTAAATCAGGGCTTTCAGGAAAAGAGCAAAACACAAGAAGATAGTGATTAAAAGCAGAGTAAATTGCAATTGAAAGCCCCTCCATCCAAATTGGTAAAAGAAGGGCAGAGAGCAGCAGAAACTGGGATGGGGCAGAGAGAAGATGCAGGGAAGGGGGTGGGGGCAGAAAAGGGCTGGAACTGTGACACACATCCAGCCAGCAGCTGTCTTGCTGAGAAAAACACCAGGGGGTGAGCAGGAGCGAAATGACAAGACTAGCTCAATCAACATCTTGTCAACACAGCAAGCTGATGTGTACAGACAATTTCATACCACCACCACAGAGCCCCTCCTCTCTGTGTTTTTTCACATCACTTTTTGTTTTTGTCCTGCTGCCAGTCAGCCAGCCAGTCACTTGCTATCTGTCTTTACGGAGTGAGCTCTCAGCTCTGGCTCGGGGCTTAAGAGTGTTTTCAAAGGGTGGGAGTTTAGGGGGGGTGCTTCTGCCCACTCAAAACCCTGAAGGTACGGAACCACAAGTTTGAGGTTGCAACATACATATGGCAGGTTGTCAAGACACTGCCGTATGGTGACTGGGCAGATTATTTACATACGCTCACATGCTAACTGTGTCACATCAGCACCCACCACAACCAGCCTTTCACTTTCTTCTTCTTGCATACATAACGCTCTATTCCATTATCTGCTGCAAACTGTTGTTGCAGCTCCTCATTGAGTGCCTCTGCAGCTGCCCGCTGTGAGATCAGCCTCACTGCTGCCCTGATGTGTGCAGCACCCCGTCGCAATGGAGAAAAGCCTTGCGGTGATGGCCTTGGAGACAGGCTGATTACAGCATTCCATCAATGCCCCCCACTGCACCAACACCACCTGCCTCTGACTTGTTCCTTTGCAACTAGAAGTTGACAGAAACCCACTTTTTCCATTTTTACATTAGTTTTTTTTCCCTCTCCAACACATAGCTCCTTTATTCCTCACTGCTCCCCTTCTAACCTGCCTTCTTGAGTCTTGTGTTGACAAGCTGACACAAACTCCTGTGATTCTCACACCATGAATGAAAAGAGCAAAAGAAAAAAGGGACAAGGAATCTAAGATGACAAAGAGGAAGAGAATGTTTTAGGTGAAGTCTGGCAGAAGATGACAAGTGAGAGTGTATAGAAAGGCAGAGTGATGGCAGAAGATCCCAATAGGAAGCAAATTAACAATTAGTAGCACCTTATATAATGCTCGAGGAGGGTCTGCTAGCCATTGATTTTAGGGATCATGCCTCACTAGCTACATACATATGCGCTGTAAGCAGAGCAGAGAGAGGATGGCAAAGGATTGTAGATGGATGGAGGAAATTGCCCAGGGTGGGGGTATCAGTAAAGCAGCAGACAGTGGGGGTCTGGTGTGTGTGTGAGCTGGTCCACTCTAAAAAGCGCTCAGGCCTGAGCCAAGATTTTCACAATGGAATAAAGGCTGAAAGGGGAGGCTGGCGGATTAAACTCTGGCAAAACAGCTCTTAAAAAGCTGTTAGAGTGCAATTTGGGCACAAAAGCGCAGAATGGAAAAAAGATAGTGAGATCAGGTGGGTGGGAGAACTAGTTTGAATGCAGCATGGGAGAGAAACAGATAGAACTGAGACAGCATGGGCACCATTAGAGACAAGACCATCTGTAAAGACGCAGGCTGAAGCTGTCTGCAATGGTCCAAAGCTGAAGGAAAGAACAGAGGTTGTCACACACTGAGCTCATGTGTTTTTGGTGCCACATTGCTTCAAGCCAGTGGGTGGTATCTGTTGTTAGCCTCCTTCGAGCTCTCAGAAGTTCCGTAGGAGTCACGCTAATGAGCTTAGTAGCCAGATCAAACATAAGATGGGTGCAGCATCCCCTTTGGGACTCTTTGGTACAGCCGCTCAGCTCTACTGTCTGCTTAGTACACACAAATATACGCACAAGTGTATCCACACTGGAAAAGAAAAACAAAAGAGCTCAGCTCAAAACAAAGGGATAATAATTCCGCACAGAAAGAAACTGAGTTCCCATTTTCCAGCCGTATCTAGACAAGACACAATAGATGACATTCTGGAAAAAAAGGTTGTTTATTCCAAGTTTGGAGCTTTAATTTTTCATAGTTTGCCAGATTCCAGATTCTTCTTAATCAATTTTATTTTGTTGTGTTTGCCTTTTATGGAAAATAAAACTGGCTTTATTTTACCCTTGTTTCATAGCTCTTTCGGACATGAATGAAAAGGTGTTGACTTACCAAAAACAGACCCCAAACTATGGAACATGATCTTCTTCAACAAAAAAATTTGATTGAGGTCATAGAGTACAATGACAATGCAAGATGGAGCATCTGTCTTGATGTATTCAGCTGTGTGTCAATGAGCAAATGGGGAAATATGAAAAGGGACCAGAGTTTTGTATTAGTTTATGGTTTTATTGAAGGACGTGGCCTCCTGTTAAATTAACAAACAGCCTTGGGTTTTTAGATTATATATTTCTATTTTATATTCAGTAGTAACTGTGGTAACATTCTAATATATGTGCTATGATTTTTGGATTCATAGTTTCTCTTAAGGTCATCTGAAATGCTAATATTATTATTTCTTGTTTTTTTATTTTTTGGTAACATAGTTTGTACTGACACATAGACAGTCGAATTTGAGGATGTCCAGTGGTGAATGTTTTCTTTCTGCCAACATCTGTTCATCTTATCTTGATCCCTTCTAATGTGATTTTTAGATCATATAAAAAGGGAGAACAGTCAATGTAAAGCTCTTTAGTAGGTGACAGTAATATCTGGGAGGACTCTGTGCTGCACTTAACTCCCACCATGTCACAGCAAAGTCACAGTGTCAAAGCAACTGCTAAACATGCCCTCTGGTGCCTGACACGTTGTGTTTCCTATTAACACATGCTCTGTCCTAGATGCTCATTCGCATATTCAGATGCATGTGTACAGAAACAAATATTACCAAAGCAAGGTAACCAACAAAAAAAAAAAAAAACACACACGCGGGTCTTAGCATCATCCAGAAATACACAGTTTCATCTGCATCTGGCAGTGTGAAATGGTATTCCATTTTAAGAAATCTGGATTAAAATTTAACAGGCCTAATGTGTGTCGACCTTGTTACCAGGAGAGGAAAGCACATACTAAACACGAAGCAAGGCAAGAAACATGAAAAACTAACATATTTTGCTGCTTTAAGAACTTAAAAGATGTGATGTTGCAATGAGTTTGTACAACTGTAATTACCTTCATACATATTTACCTAGACAAGAGGCCTTAGTAAACATAGGGCACAGAACTCCTCAACCCTGGATAGCAGTGTTGCTTTCATATTAGTGGAACATTTCATTGCCCTTTCATTGTTGCTAATGGGGTTCATGGAATATTGATTATCAGATCCCATTGTGTTTTTGTGACTCTAGAGAAAATTCATCCCCATGTCACCCAAGCTGATTTTTTTGGAAGTATGAGGTGGATGAAATAGTGTATTGTCAGCACAAAGTCCAGTTAATCCCAGTTTGTTTAGGACTGCCTCTCTCAGACCCTGATTTGGGCATGCTAATAAAGAGAATGGCTACTTTGGGTTCTCAAATGTTGCATTTTGCAGATTATATAGTGCCATTGGCATCTTACAGCAATATCCTTCAGCAAGCAATGGATTGGATTATAGCAGAATTTGAGCTGGGCAGGATAAGAATCAGGTCACCTGAATCTTAAGGTCATGGTTGTTAACCAGAAGAGGGTGGACTGGTCCTTCAAGTTTGATTGTCTACCTCTACCACAAGGTTAATAGATCAAGTATCTACTTAAAGTCTCAGATGATTGTAGAACACAGCAGGAGATGGCCACAGCGATTGGAGCCTCATCAGAAGTAATGTCATACTGCTGCAGGTTCAACCACAAAGAAAAATGACTTACTTATTGATCTATTCGTGTTCCACTATTCATCAATGGTCATGAGAAATACTGTAGATTATGACTATAAGAATGAGCTTCTAGATATAGGCGGTGGATGAGGGTCATATGCTGTCCTGTTAATCAACAATAGCAGGATGGAAATAGAGATGAATGAATTTCAGAATGTCTGCAATTAGATGTTTCTCTGATATTTAAATCATTTTCTGGACCTCCCCAAAGGGGAAGAATCCAGTAGCAGGGCTCAAGAGTGCAAACTCCAAGTGTCTTCGAATCCCCCCAAATGGGCTTGAGAGGGTTGCTGGGCAAAAAGAGGAGAGTGGGTTTACCTTAAGGAACTGTTACCCAGTAGTCCAATAGCTGATAAAATATGAATAAATGGATGCACAGAAGAAATTTTAAGAGGGCTGCCGTTGTTTTTATAAGTATGTAACTTTTCATATTAGCTTGTTGGAAAAAAAAACACTCAAAGTATCGCCGTTTGGGTTTGTGTACTTGAGTACAAGTGCGTGACACAGCATCCCACACTGACAACCATCCTCTTCACACCCACATCTTCTTACTTTTTCAATTCTTTCTCTGTTCTATTCCATCTCCCTCCATGTCAGAAATGTATTCATGTAATTAAGCTGCTAATACACCGTCAAAGAATTGTCTAATTCAGCAAGGAGGAATTAAAGGAATCTAGCATGAGTCATTAGCCAGTCGAGATGTTCCGTTCAGCGTTTTCAATAAGGGATCTAGAGAGCCATGAATCACTTATATGGTATAAAAGAACACTCTACAGCACATGCGCTGCACTTTATGTTTGTATAACTGCACTTGTATGTGTGCAAGCGTAGGGTTGATTGCCATTTGCAAGCATGAAAAATGGTATGTAGGCGAGGTAAAGAGAAACAATTCAGTGCATGTAATCCATCTCAACAATCAACCAATGCAGTGAATTATTACCCATTGTAAACATTTAGATATTCTGGGCGAGAAACTTAATTGCAATCAATGTCTGCACTGCTTTAAGGATGGGAAAGAAAACCCTCAGCTCGCTCTGCATGGAGAGAAAGAGGAAACACTCAGTAGCTCATAAAGGCAGCACGTTAGGGACAGGCAGAGAAAAAAAAGACATTTATTTTTTTTTTTTAAGACTATGACGAGAAAATTCAAGCCTTCGGTAAATGCCTAATAGCCTGAGCTCAAAGACGCTACACTTCTCATTGACGCTCTCAAATTGGCCTCTTTTGATCCACAGTGCGTGACATACATACAGCCTACCTGTTTTTACCCACTGCCAACTCACATTCAGATAAAGTAATGTGGAGGCTGAGAATATTGGAAAGTTTTTTTTTTTTTTTTTTTCCTTTTATTAAACTATGAACACCTCCTTGGGGGCCAGATGGGGAATTAGAAACAATGGGTTAAAAATGAAAATGGGTTTTAAGGGGGAAGCTGAGAACTACATGTGCTTGGGATGAACTAACGTTTTTGAGGAGCTCACTGTTTGGCATTTTTAATTGGGATGTTGCGTGACACTGGCGGGAGGAGGACTCAAAGGATGAAGGAAGACGACCCCCCCTTTCCCGTCCCCCCCCCCTTTCCGTTCAGTCCATTTTGGACTCAGAGATGAAGTGGGTAATTGAGTTTGGAATAAACAGTGCCAACAATCTCGGAATTCCCCTCCCTTTCCAAACGGTTTTTTTTTTTTAAATACGGGGAATGGAGTGAAAAGAGA
The DNA here is from genome assembly GCF_000732505.1 of Cyprinodon variegatus. NCBI lineage: Eukaryota > Metazoa > Chordata > Actinopteri > Cyprinodontiformes > Cyprinodontidae > Cyprinodon > Cyprinodon variegatus. Next base: position 365,290 of record NW_015150596.1, read on the forward strand.
TGAAGAAAGAGAAAAGACTCAGACTGGGAGAAAATCCCATCCACCCTCTTGGGGGGAAAAGCTGCTATTGAAAAGCTATTAAACTTGCATTTAGCAGGATTGATTGGAAATGAAGAGGCCTATTAAAAGAGAGGGACAAGGGGACAATAGCGTGTCTCTGGCCACCGTATGTTGCCCTCCTTTCAAGGGTTTTCTTTGCCGTGGTGGTGGGGGGGTCTGTCTGTTTAAGCGCTCACACCAAGGGAAGCAGTTAAAAAGGGGGAGGGGGGGCTTAGCACTGAATGAATAGGACAGTCTTTATTCTGTGAGCAACACAGAAAGAGGGAAGATTTTTTTTTTCATTTTTTTTTTTTTTATAAGTCCTCTTCCCAAATCACACAGACACCTTGCAAAGATAACCAACCCACCTCATCACCCTCTTCACCACCCTACCTTCCCCTATGGATTAGTTACCTCTGGAGTGTTGCCATCTTTCCCCTGCCAGTAGGATTTGTAATACTCAATCTTTAGCATAGTGGCACAAACAGTTGGAGCTGACTATCTGTATTCATGCTGCGCTTCGGCATGTGTGTGAAGACAATCCAGCCAATCCGCAGGGAGAGTATACGCCTTTTACTTAAACACAGCGGCGAAACGGCAGCAGGTGTCTTTAACTGACTTTCAACAGGCTCAAATGGATGGTTCCCCCGGGAACTTTTATGGTGTTTTGATTGTTTAACACCCATTTTTACAAAGAAACAAATTTAAAGAGTGGCAGATTTTTCTCACTGGAAGTATCTGTTTGCGTCATGTCAGTGAACATACAAGCATATGGTCTTTAGAAATAGTTAAGGTGTAACAAACTAACTAGAAAACTAAGTAACCTATATTTTCCCAGAAGTTAGGCTTTCGTTCTAAAGTTCAGATGATACCCACCTTGAAATTTTGCTAAATCTAATGTTAAATTTGACAGTAGTCATTTGTCTGCTGTGGTTTGTCACTGATCTGCTCTCTTGTTTTAATATTTCTTGTGATGACCCAACCAGAAGAAAGTTTGGTTTTTTATTTGGTTTAATGGTATTTTGTCACTCTTTCAAAATCCATAATTTAACACCCAATTTTTATAAAAAAGTTCCTGAAAAAAATAATTACCACTGGATTTCTCTCTATTGTACAACTGTATGTTTACAACTAATAAGTAAATCCAATTAGCAGAGAAACAATGTTCACATTGTCCTTCTATTTCTGTCTCCCAGCAGCCACCAAAGCGGCCTACTTCTCCCAGCAGCCCCAGGACCAGGTAGTGGTGCAGGGCCAGTCCGTGACTCTGCCCTGTGTGATTGTGGGTTACAGAGGAATGGTCCAGTGGACCAAAGATGGTCTGGCATTGGGTGGAGAGAGAGACCTACCAGGTAGGTTCACTATATTTGTTTCTACTGACCTCACCTTCCCTCTAAATTTATTTGTCCTTTCTGTCTCATTTGGTCTTGTTGCAATCAATGCCTGATCTCATTAGAAATCAACCCCCTCTCTGTCAGCCATTGTTTTGTTATTTTTATACAAATGAATGGTGAGAAAGCGCCGCTGACAGATCAGCATCCTGCTGAACACACCAAACTTTAATTTGTTGCTTAACATTTTAAGAGTCTTGTAGGAAAATGGATAATCAATTGGCTTTTGTCACGCACTGACATTTAAATGTGTAGCAGCGCAGCGAGAAAGTGGAGAGGCTTCCTCTTGACCTTAGCAACCCCATCTTTATTGTGTCTGTGTTTAAAGGACAGCCTCCTCATACAGCAGAACTATCACGTGTTGCATTTCAAGCTTCATGCCACTGTGCTAACACAATAACTAAATGCCTGGTCCCTGTAAGGTGCTGTATGCTTTTCACTTGTGCCTTAGAAAGAGCTTTTCCACTTCTTTGTTGCCTTTGTTCAAAGAAGGACCCTGCTTATTTTTTATTCCTTTCAAATATGTGTTTGTTGTTCCTCAGATTGTTTGCTTCTAACTCTATTCACTGTGCTGGCTTCATGCAGGCTGGACGCGCTATTCCTTAATGGGCGACCCGCTATCAGGCGAGCACAGCTTGCTGATCGATTCAGCAGAGTTGGCGGATGACGCAGTGTATGAGTGTCAGGGTACACAGGCGGCTCTACGCTCCCACCGTGCCAAGCTCACTGTACTAGGTAAGATACACAGCTCAATCATGATCCTCATAGTCAGCCCCTGTGAGGGTCTGCAGGCTGGCAGGGCTGTAAAAAAAGGGGGGAAAAGTAAGGGGAGTGTCTTCATCATGCAACACCAAGGCAGAAAGACAAATGTAATTTGCAAAAATTGGTAAATTTAAAAGAAATTGTTCCAATCTACAACTCTTTGATGTGTGTCATGATTTGATCCATTTCTTCAAGGCTTAGTTTGCTGACTACCCCTCCATCTGAGTGGTGCAAATTGTAGTTCCTTGCTATTATCCCATAAACTTTCAACAGTAAGTCAACTGTAAGAAAAGAACTCAAGCCTGCTGTGCTGAATCCAAACAGCTTTCACCCTTGCAGACATCATTACAAAATAGAAACATACATGGATAATGCTTGTCAAATTAGGATTACTGCCTTTTAGAAAAGAACTATAAATTAAAAACAAAAAGTTACACAGATGTAGTGACTGATTGAAGCTTCCCATTATAAAACCCAAAACATATAAAGCTGTGTACATTTGTATGTGTCACACACCGTACAGGTAACAGAACAATGTATTTTTATTCAACTCTGTGAGGTTGGTTGTGCCTGTCAGGCAAAGGGTTGTGGGCAAACGAATGGCTCCTATGTTGCTAGATAAACTATAAATAGGAAGCATCCATTTTTCACGTCCTACTTCCTTACTATCAGCACTATTTGGACAGGTAATTTCTGTTTTCTAATTTAGAAAAAGTATAGAAAGAAGACTAAACAAATCAAAATCAATCAGATTTAGTATTATCAGATCAGATTTACTCTTTTTTTTCACAATTTGTCTTGCTGGCATGGATATACTATATATATTTTTTTGCCTTAAAGGAGTAAAATCATCCATTAAGAACTGCACTTATTATTTACTCACGTTAATTTTGGATGACATTAGAATATGTTTGATGTTGAAACTCCTAAGTTTAAAAAGAACACACAAACAAAGAAAAGAAATCTGTAAACAGCCAATGGATTTTCAATGCACTGTACAATTCTAACTCTGTTTAAAAGTTGTGTAATGTACTAATACATTTACTTTACCTCCTCTTGACTAAGTGGGTAACGATTTTTGCCATAGCTGCTTAAAATCTTGTTTTCATTCTGCAAAAACCTGTTATACAAGAGTGCCAAGCAAACCTCAGCAAGAAAAATAAAATGAGGGGAAACGCCTATACTCTCAGTGGCAATAATCAAGACTGTACAGGTCCAAGATAATGTGATTGCTGCAGTCACAAATGACTCGCATAGTCGCTTGAAGGTCCAGATCTGCACAGTTAGCACATTTTGCAGCAAGCCACAACATCTATCAACTGCAAGGCGGTTTTGTACATTAACGTGATGTGAGTGATCTACTTCTTCACACAGAGTTTCAAGAGTGGAGGGAAGAGGGTGGCGGTAGTGGCGGGGAGGGGTGATAGTGCTGGTCAGATTGAAAAGAGGATTAGAAGTGACAGACCTTATGCAAGACAGAAAGCACTGCTGGCATCTGGTGGCATACAAAGGAACGCCACTCCATTAATTAGTCCTGTCAATATTCTATATATTACTACAGACGCAAATAATCCTTGTCAGGAGAGGGGAACTCAAATGAAGAATTTATGCAGAGCTGTTATGACACACTGAGCTTCAGAAGCTGCTGTTCTTTAATTTATTGTTGTCGATTGGAGATCCGGTTTCTCTTTGTAGGGTAACTTCCCATGGATCTCAAATAGAACAAAAGACTATCTGCCCTATTTCAGCCACATGCCTCAGTGTATTATGGGGTGCATTTCATCATCTAGCCCCATGCAAAGTGATAAATATTTGGAAAGTGAAAGAAAGATAATATGCACAAAATTTTCAACATAATCTCAAAAGTGTGGTATTTATTAGTATTTATCCCCCTTTACTCTAAGAACTGTAAATAGAATCACCAAATCCCCCCCACCTAATTTGCAAAAAGAGTCCACCAGTTTGTATATAAACTTCAGCTGTTCTGTGAAGGCAACATGGTGCTTTTACAGAACAGTAAATGAACAGCATCATCATGTTCAAGAAAATTAAACTCAAAAATACTTAATTAACCCCAAGGAGAAATTGAATAAAAAAGAATATCAGAATCAAGCTAAAGGAGCTACTCCAAAGTGCAACTACCTTAAGCATTGCAATTCTAGAACAGCAGATATGTTAGGGAGAAAGCTGTTTTGGTGTTTGAAGTACAGTCTGACTATAAAAAAAATATCCCAAGCTTTGTAAAGATCACAAAGCACTGGCAAATCCACTTTTAGAAACTGGGGGGAAAAGTACAGTAAACGGCAAACCTGCTAAGACAGGTGTTTATCTAAATTCAAAGGCTATAAAAGGGTAGCATACTTTAGCAAAGCAATCTAGAGGCCAGTGGTACCTTTTGGAGGAACACCAAATGAGCTCCCAGTCAGGTGAGATAATATGTTGACGGGACTCTTTGAAACCCTGGACTATACAAAGAGTTGCTAATATATTCTTTAAAACAACAATGGGGGAAAAATCATTTTGTTTACATTTGTATTTGTGCAGAATCTTGACAACCATGCGTAACTTTCCTTCCACTTCACACTAAGGGAACAATTTTGCTGGTTTGGGAGATAAAAGGCAAATAAAATACATCATATTTGCTGACTGTAATGATACAATATGTGAAAAGTTTGAGGTTTGTGGATATTTGCTCAACTGCTCACCTTTATATTTAGTTTCACAGCTGCACAACAATGATCAAAGCACTCTTCAGTTGCATCTATATATGAATATACATACATAAACACAATGCAAAGCCATGAGAATCAAAGAAAATCTACCACTTCTCCTGGGAAAGCTTCCTAAGACTCCTGCTGGATGTTCATTATCACTATGCCTGTGAAATACACATAGAAATGAAATCAGGATCCAGTTTAGCTGTTTGTGAGGACATAACTATCAAGAAGGAACTGCGGCTTTCCTGTGTTGTATGTGCAACAGTCTGCATGTGTGTGGGGTGTGTAGGTGTGTGTTTGTGTGTGTGTATAAATCAATGTTGTCCAGATGAGACCAAAGCAATCCTGCACAGTCAAAGAAGTCAACGGTGGGAGTGCAGTCAGGGGAATCGGCATGGAAATTAAAATCACCTAGCACTCGGATTCCATTAGTGTCCATGCTGCGGCAACGGAAGGACCTCTGACAATTCAGATACACACAGCGAAATTGGTTCGGCGGAGGGTGCGAGAAAGGCCAGCACAAACCCCATGTTTATGCCTTTTCTTATTGGTCGGGGGAGATAGACGCCTTCATCAGGGGTGGCACGCTCGGCTTGCCAGTGGTGCGTGCGAAACCATGCAAATAAATGAACAAATAAGCAATTCGACTGAAACATCACTCTGCAACGGTGGGAGCAAATAGAGTAATAATGCTAGTCTCCAGAAAGGAAATAAACAAGGTTGAGTGTTTCTTTTTTGTTTCCTCTTGCCAACTAGCAACTCTTTTTGGTCCTTATGTCTTAAACTACACCTTGTTAAAAGATGCTTAGTAGTAATAAGTTGTAGTCATACATTGATAAGCTTAAAGCTATAGCAAGCCTTAGCCTGCATGTGCGTTCACCTGAATCTTGCCCTTTTTTTTAATGGCTATGTTTTTGTTCTGATCCACAGTTCCTCCATCTGACCCAGTGGTGGAAGGCGGCCCTGTTGTACGTCTGAAGGCCCACACACCGCACAACCTTACCTGCAGAGCTTCAGGAGCTAAACCTGCAGCTGATATCACCTGGTACAGAGACGGAGAGGTCATGGAGATGGCCATTTATTCCAAGGTAGTGTGAGAGTAGGCTTAACCATTAACCGCCCGTGTAATCTTGTACTAATTTATAGATAATTGAATACAGGACTATTAAAAGAAAAGATAATTCCTCTTGAGGGTAGGACTCTAAATATCTTTCCATTTTTATTTATTACTACTCTCCACTTCTTAGCTGCCCCCCTCTGTTTTCACTTATCACTCATTTCTGAACACCACCTTCCCCTCTTATGCTTCCACCCCCCACCTCCGCCCCCCTTTGCTTGCTAATGCAACCATACTACAGCATAACTGGAGCATGCCAAAGCTCAGACAGGCATGAGCGTTTCATACAGTACAGCCTTTGCAGCGGGGAAAGCACCCAAAACAATGTAGACTCACAATGGAGATGCACCAAAGCGTCAGCGGGCCGTGGCTGGGAAAGTGTCACATATTTCATGCTCCCTGACCACTCTAAACGACGCTAAAGGCCACATTTAAAGAAGCAAAAGAGGGAGAGGTGGGCGTGGGTTTGAGGGGTAGGGGCGAGGGTCAGAATGGTGAGCGATATGAAAGGATGTGAGGTATAAGAAATTGAAGAGGAGAAGAGTGGCATCAATATTCAGTTAAAACATGAGGCCGCTTTGTGAATAACGGAGCAAATATCCGTCAATATTCCCAACTGAGGCCATGTGGAGGGTCGGACAAAGCTTTGTCCAAGTGAGTGGTGGTGACAGGTGGTGATGTGATTTGATCTAGCATAAATGTGCTTTTTGTCTGTCTAGCCAAGGAACTGCTCCATTGATTTGGCTGTCAAAGGAAAAGGTTCAGCTCACACTCAATGCGTCACACTTTTCCTCACCCCCCACATTCTCTGTGGCCCTTGTAGTTATCTTATCTTCTCTTTAGACTTTGCTATAACTTTAACCTATTTTATTTCATTATCACCACATAATTTATATTTTTGCAGCCTCTGTTTAATTAATTTATGAATTGAATCCTACTGTAAATAAAGCTGTTCTATGAAGGCCTGAGGTTTGCTTGAGAGAATTAGTGAGCACCATACCATCATGCAGACTCAGCCAAAACACCAGGCAGGTCAGGAAGAAAGTTGTGGAGAAGCAGGGTTATCTTATAACACAATGCCAGAATTCAGTAAATTTTTACTCCATTATTAAATAAGGCGCACATGGCCACAAACATCCTTAAGCTTAGCATTAAGGGTATTCAACAGAGAAGAAAGCAACACACTAGTTGTCAGTACAGACATCTACAGCTCAGATGTTGTAAATATGTCGGCAGGACATGTATTAGTCCTGTGTTACACAAATATGACCTTTATAGATGGTTGAGCTAGAGAAAGTAGGGTTTTGCAGTTAATTGCCTTTGCCAAATAATTACAATTTTCATATTGCAGAGGAACTCAGTTTTGGCCACAGTGTGTTTAAGACACTGACTTTGTAAGTCCAGCTCTTAAGTCCTGTGACAGTAGAGTGGGGCCAGCTTTTAAGGTCACAAAAAAATGAAACCCTGGAAAGAAGCAGTGAGGACCTATTGTTTTTACAATAAAGTTGGTCAGAGCTGGTGGGAAGATGGTACAGCTAAAATAGGGCACCTGGGCTCTCACCCGGGCAATGACCCAAAACTTCAGATATGCAGCCAGAGCAAGTATGGCATGGTTTAGATCTAAAGTCTAGTTCAATATCTTTAGTAAGCCTTTAGCATTAATATTTATAGAGTCTTCTTATCATTCTGTCATTAAATGCATTACTTTGGTCCATTACATTAAACCCCTATAAAATACAATGCATTTTGCGGTCCATTGACTTGACAATATGTGAAAAAGTTAAAGGGAGATAAACAGCCTTTCAAAGCACTATATCACGTTACTCAAAATTTCTTTATGCATTTTTTAGAAACATAATTGAAAAAGTCGGCATCCGGTAAGCCAAATCCTAAGAATCTACTGCTTTACTTACTTAGAAGTATTGATTTCTAAGGAGTAAATAGATTTAAAGTATGATAACCAACACGGAGCGCTGACAGGGAGCATTCTGAAAATTGTAGAAACAGCACAATATTCTGTGGCTGCAACATAAAATATATGACTTAACTGACATTCCAAAGATCGGGAATGCAATTTTCAAACTATGCACATAAAACATAAAGCCCACAGTGTCATAAAGTAATAACTTATTTTTTGCAACATTGAGGAAGTTTTCTTTTCTAAGTTTCCACATTGTTGTTGTCCAAACTCTGTAGACACTAATGGAGGATGGGAAGAGGGAGGCAGCTGTCAGTATGCTTCCAATCATTCCAGAAGACAGTGACTCTGGACGCACCTACACCTGCAGGGTTCTCAACCCAGCTGCCCCAGCTGGACGACAGACTTCAGTTACTATCAGTGTCCAGCGTAAGTGCATGTACCTGTCTATACAGATCTTTAAAACATGAAAAATAGATGAAGAGTTCAAGGATTGCCAGCGTTAGTCCTGAAACTTTAACATGAACATGTTTGCTCCTCAAAGATCCTCCCTCAGTGACCCTATCCGTCCAACCTCAGACCGTGACTGAAGGGGCCAAAGTTCTCTTCATCTGCTCTGCATCTGCCAACCCTGAGATCACTGGTTACAGGTATCCCATTTCTTTCAGTTCAGTTTGTTCCCATTGATCCTTGGAAATAATATTATCTGCAATGATTTGATCATAAAGTATGTAATTTCAGACTTTCTTGAAAACACAGATGTGTATTAGAAAAAAATAAATAAAAGCTTTGCCAGTCAATTATCTAGGTGAAATTAGCTTCATGATTGGCAGAGTTTGATTGGCACTGGCCTTGAATCGGCTAATGACCGTTTTCATATGCATGGTTAATTAAATTTCCTGAATAAATGAAACAGTTTAATATGGTTACTCTTACTTTCAAGGTGGTCAAAAGGAGGTGTGCCCATCTCAGAGGCCAATGGGGACAGCCTTGAGGTGACAGTGGACTACTCTTACTTCACCGACCCAGTCTCCTGCGAGGTGTCCAACTCCGTGGGCAGCACCAATGTCAGCACACTGGTCGATGTGCAGTGTGAGTTTTAGTTCAGAAACTAGAAATGCTGAAGAGCAAGCTGCCTTTTTGGTTGTTTTTTTTTTTTACATCTTAAAGGTGAATATTGCCTGAAAATAATTTTCTTTCTGATTGAAACTGTTTGCTTTACATTAGTTGGCCCCAGACTGCTGTCAGAGCCCAAGCCAATGACTGTAGACATAGGGATGGATGCTGCCTTTACCTGTGCTTGGACTGGAAACCCTCCTCTGACTCTGGCCTGGACAAAGCATGGCTCCAGCGTGGTAAGTCAACCAGCAAAAATAAGTCACCACTTTATCTTGATGGTTAAACCTCAATGCTGACATTCCTCCAGAGAGAAACATTTGCACATGGCCTTGAGGCAAGAATCCCACACACTTTTTCTGACACTTTTTTCCTGGCTGAATCTTCAACAACTCTCACAGCTAGCTCCCTTCGGGCTAGAGCCTCTGGCAGAAAACTGTCTGCCCACTGACAGATTCATACAGAAAAATATGTGCACATGGCATACTGCCATAAGTCAAAGGCAATCAGTTGGTCAATCAGTCAGCTGACAACTGGTTCAAAGTAAAAGAAATTACTACTTGACTTCAAACAGTTTATAAGAAGATCACATCTTACCATATTGTCCATACTTTGCTTCTCTTTTGGCATGATATCCATTTTTTATTGTTGTTTTTTTCTTCCTTTAGCTTCATGTAAGATTGATTAATGGAATGGGCTAAGACCTTTAAGGCAGAATTCTGATCAGGTAGTATAAATTCAGAATAACTGGTCCCAGAAGCTGATGCAAATGGTTACCCAGTCATGGCTGATCTATTTGTTATAAACAATCTAAATGCATGTTTTTTTATTACTTAGCTGTATAAAAAATCATTCTTTTTTGAAAAAAAAAATCCACTTTGCTGTAAATGTTTTTACCTAGATATTGATCAGAGAAATCATTCATCTTTCATTAGAACAATCCACTATGACACTTTTGATTGTAATTTTTTTTTAAATTGGTACAGACCCACTTAGGTCATGGTCACACTTGCAGTAGCCATTAGCTTCCTCTGGGACCAATGATCTGGATTAACAGATAGTTCCCACAAGGACGGAGTAAGTTAGTGGCTCAGAAAATTTGCATATTGATAGTATACCTGTAAAGCCTTTTTTTTTTCTTTTTTACTCCTTTTCTTATGAGAAATGGCTCAGTGAACTGCTGAAGGGGCTTATAAATAAATGTTAGATGATCTCTTCATAAAAGGGTATGGAGCAAAGATAGCCATTATTGTTATTAATCAATACAAGGTGGAAAGAGTGAAAAAATACAGGGTAATCAGTTGTTTTTCCATGAAAATAGCAGATTAATTTGCTTATATCAGCCTTGCATGCATATATGGTCTTTATCTTAAAGGTATAGTGGAGGATGTTGTTATTTGAATCATCAAAATAAGTGGTTCTCACAATTGTCAATCATTCTGGTGATATGTTTACATAAGACTGTCCTAAGTGCTCGTTCCCATTTTCACTTACCGGTGGTGAGTCTGACATAGTGGAAAAATTACAAATCTTCTTTTGGAAAGTAAGCTTGTATGAGCGATGCAAACAGCAACTTTTAAACAGAGCATTCACAAGGAGAAGTTGGCTTGTGCATGCTCTTGCAAGTGTTTAATAGGCATTTCTGTTCTGAAAATCCTCCACTATACCTTTAAGTGAAATAACAGTATATATTTATAGTGATATGAACGCTTGTAAATGAATGCAACTAAAATGTGGGAATAATAGGCATTTATTCTTCTACCCTCCATGGTTTCCACAAATCTAGCTTTACATTTTAATGATATATCCATTTCTCAAAACCTTTGAAAATGTCATTGCTGAAATAAAGTGATCCGAGCAGATCTTCATAGTATTGTAATATATAGATGGCTAATTATTCTTCTGGATATTAACCAGATACACTCATCGACACTTGATATAACAAAATTGATAACATTTACTTCTGAACCTTAGACTGTAATGAAAACTTCTTTCAACTCTTTTTTCGCATTAGTATTTACACCGTCAAACCCAACAGTATACAACCATCTTGGTTCTCTTTCATGTAATCAGTAATAATAGAAAGCTGCTTCCAAGTTCATAATATTTCTAAAGTGGTGTCATGGAGGAAGTGTGAGGTAATGTTAGAACCATCTAAGCTAAAATAAGACCCAAAGAGAGTTATTTAATGTAAGTCAGGTATTAAATTATTTCAACCTTTTAACAGAATCTCACAGCAAAAATTTCTAAACTGTAAAAGATATAAATAGATTGTTCCTTACTGGATAGCTTTCCAACCTTTCAGAGCAACAAACTCTATTTCAATTGATCTCAGACTTGCCAAATATTTCTGTTATATTCTTTTCTGCTATTGGGAAGCAAGAATGCTGATGTTTTTTTTATTTTTTTTTGTTTTTTTTTTTATAAAGTGCCTGTTAATTACTTTTAATTTTGCGATTGTCTGGTATTTGTCTTAAAAAATTCCTGTATCTTTTATAACAGTGATTCTGCTGCTCAGGTAAAAAAAAAAAAAAAGATCTAGACACAACACCTGAATCTGTCTCCTCAAAGTCACTTTCTTGGGTTGAAATAATGAGAAGTTTCCATCTTAACTTTACATCACTCTGGTAAATGTCTTTCCCTGCACACACCATTAAAGGTAGCGTCCCTTAGGAACCTCTTTCCAGACCACTAATATAATTTCTGAAGCTGTGCTGGAGAAAGCAGCCCCAGCGCAGACCGCTGTTGGAAAAAAAAAAAAAAGCGGTGCCGTCATCTCTCAGAGTGAACACTTTCAGCCACTCCAAGCAAAATGTGCAGGCATTTTTCTAATCCACCCACTGCCACTGTCCCTTAGACAACCATGAGTAATGGATTAATTGGGTTACTCCATAAGTGTGTTGAAATAAAAAAATAAAATAGAGAGAGTGAGAGGGCGGATGTGAAGATGGAGAAAGGGAGGGAGGAGGACAGAGCAGGGATAAATGGATTAATCACAGCTTGATGGAATGACAGGATCAATGAGCTAAGGAGTGAGTGAGTGTAGGAGCTCCAAAGGCTAGGGCCCACTCACACATAGTATGCCACGATCTGTCCCCACTGTTTAATTACAACAATCTCCCCAGCAGCACGGTCACTCACCGGTGGCTGGAGTGCTTAATGCTGTGATTAAAGCTCTTCACAATGAAATTAAACTCCAACCACCAGCATTTCTTACAATGGTCAGCCCACCTCTGCGCTGCCTCTGCAATGAGGGGGCCCCTGCTGAAGGCTTGGGCTTCTTTTGTCTGCCTATTCTCTCTACCGCTTAATTTCTCGCTTTTCCCTTTCTGACACATTTCTCACTTGTCTCTTTGAATTTCTCTCCAGGTGCTCAGTAATGGTAACACCTTGCAGCTGAAGGCTGTTACCCAGGAGGATGCTGGAACGTACACCTGCAAGGCCATTGTTCCTCGTATAGGAGTTGCAGAAAGAGATGTCACTCTAACAGTAAATGGTGAGTAATGGCTGCAGCAAATGACTTTACAGAAACAAACTATTGTTCCTTTGTAAAAGTTTGAGATACTTTGGCACTTGCAGATGATTAGTTTGTATTCAATTTCAGAAACTGTTTTCTCTTGTCATTATTTAGGTAAATGATTTTTTTAATAATCCTATTAAGATTAAGAAAAAAGGTCAGTGGGTAATAGACAGAGTAAAATATTACAGTTTCTATGCAGTCAAACTCTTCTTTGCCCATAATTAGTTTGACTAGTTGTATGGGCTTTAAGTTTTGCACTAGATCTTGATCTTAAACTAAGGATACATTGTCAGTCATTAAGGATGCATTGTTGCTCATTTCCAATGATTTGTTGAAATATTTTTTTTTTCTGCGTGGTTGTTCAGGTTGCTACTTAATTGCAACCAAGATCATACGCCAGTCTGAATGTTTCACAGCCCAAACCCATATGGGCACAACAGAAATGTATACGTCACTTAGCTGGGCAATGTTTATGGAATATTGTTATGGTCTCTATGTTATTATAATTTATCTGACATTGAGAGCTGACAACAATATAATCATATCATAACAAGAAGAACGCAATGTAAGACAAGAGAACAGAACTGTTTATAATGTGTTTTTTGAAGCAGTGACTGCTGTGCCAGAGAGGGTTCTTTATGAATGATTAGTCAGAGTCTATGAGTGATTAGTCAGAGTCTAGATGATTAACAGGAGAGTCAGATGAAATGCAACATGACCACTCAGACTGCAGGCGCTTTGAAAACTATCGGAAACAGATCTGATTTTTTACCACATAAGGAAGTTACACGATTCAAAAAAATCTGTTTTGGGGTGACGAACATGTTAAAGCCACATCCCCAGCTAGGCTGGTTAATAAAAACTGCTAAAGATGCTCACTGCAGAGGTTTACAAAGTTCACTAAAATGGTGATTTAAAAAATGAATGCACTGTCTGTGACTCTCCTAAATTTCTGTAGCAGACATCCCGACTTGTTGACCTTAACTTGCTCTGTGTACTCCCCTATAACAATAATGAAGCTAACAATATCTTAAATGTTTTAACGTCTTAAATTGGTAGGTTATGGATTCTTTGTTTTTTTTTGAAGCTTCAGTTAAGTAAAACAATTCCTTTATCTATTTTTCTGCCATCCTCACACCAGGTCCACCTATCATCACAGCAGACGCAACACAGCATGCTGTCAAGCACTCAAAGGGCAAACTTGAGTGCCGCGTGGGAAGCAGCCCTCCACCTGATAAGATTGTAAGCAAGCCTCTTTGTTTGTGTAGTGGTTTATTTAATCATTTGTGGGAGAATAAAACACTGAAATATTTCTACTTACCACACCCACATTAGACCGCAGTCAGAGGAATGTTAGCCCTGACCTCAGCATCAGACCTTTGCTCCAACACACCTCAGCCTGACTTGTTAAAAGACACACACTTGGGTGCACATATTCACAGCTGTAATTGCACAGAGAGGCTGGAAGGATTCCAGAGTGAGGGGAGCAGCGCACAATGGGGGTTTTGCAGGATTTACAGAACTACATTCAATTAGCAGCCAGAGAGGCATCGCTCAGCTGACCCTGTTGAACCGCTGCAGGTATACTGGGCTGGAATGGGATAATTAAGGTTTGAAGAGGAGTGAGAGACAGGTGCCCTGCTGTCCTCAAGCTGAAGACAGCAGAGAGGATCCCTATTTCATTGCATGGCCTCCTAACCCTCGTTGGGCCTCACCCGCAGGGTAGATATTGATGGTAGCTTAAGGATGAGCCTATGAGCCATGTCAGCCACAGAGCACCTTGGAGGTCAGCAGATGGAGAGCAGAATAAACTGATAAACTGGTTCTGACAGCAGCTGACAGGGATCCATAAACAAGTGTGCATGCCTTTGCGTTGGTCATTTGTTCAGAGATTCATTACGTAAAAAAGTAATTTCCAACCTAATGTTTACCCTCCACAGGTGTGGACCTTTGGGGACATGAGTCTGTCCTCTGGATCCTCTGGTCGTTACTCAGTGCAGACTGTAACCACTGACCATGGAGTCCAGTCTTCTCTGGTGCTGTCTGAGACTTTGGTTCAGGATTTTCAGATGCGGTACAACTGCACTGCTTGGAATCGCTTCGGCACAGGGACTGCACTGGTGACACTGAAAGAGCAAGGTAAACATTGAGAGCGGCTCTGTATATAATGTTAAAATGATATTAACATAGATCTGTCCCATAAATCCAATTAGCAGAAACTGCAAAACCAAATAAAATTACAGCACAAGGGCTGCCAACTTTTCACCAAACCGTGAGTGAGATTTTAAAATAGTTTGGAGAGGCAACCCTTGTCATGGTCAGATTAAAAGGCTCTGAGGATAGGTGCAGCTACAGGTTGTAGGTTTTAAGAGGATTTAACTGAAACAAAGTGGCTAAATGGGGAATTTTTGATAACACAGTAAATGTTACTGAATAACCATAAATTATCTGCAGTTATCTGGAAATGTTTTCACACATTATACATAAACATTATATATTTTCTAATGTCTGGTGATTTTTAGAGAACTGGAGTAAAGAAGAATGGGACCTAATAAAATACTTCATCTTAAATAAACCGTAAACTAATAATTTCACAACTATGTTTATTAAGTATTCTATGCAGTTCAAGTAAAATAAACAATGGGGAACTAATAAGCTATCAGTGGAATACTGACACTAATACAGGAACCAGTGGAATCAAATCCCATGCAAACTTCACTGTCTATGAATATTTGGTAATAGGCTAAGCATTTAAAAATCTTAACTCACTATGCTATTAGTTTTTCTTAAAAGTAACAAAACAGCTGAACAATTCAGACCCTCTAGGAGTCTGTAGATTCCTATGGCTGCAACTAACCATTATTTTGCAAAATAAATTTACCTTTAAATTATTTTGTTCAATTATTAATCAGATAACCAAAGGTTCCTTAAAGAAGAATTTTTTTACAAAATTAAACTAGCTTAAGCTAAAACCTTTCCACTTGAAGAGTTCTCAATAGAGCATGATGACAGATGAAAAAGTTTTTTTATTTCAAATACAACATTTTAAAATATTTGTTTTACAATTTTGGTATAATTTCTGCCCAAGGTAGGTTGCTCTGTCAGCAAAAGCATGTTCTAGACTCTCTATATTCCAGTTAACTATTAATCAATTACTAAATTAGTTAATGATTCTTTCAACAATTGATTACCGGTAATCACGATTAATAAACCGATTAATTAACCGATTAAGCCCTAGTAGATTCTATAGAAACTTACCATGACACAAGACAGCATTCCCCTGAATGTTTAATTTTGGAAGGTGTGATGGAAATTAAGTTTCTAAACATATTCGATGGACCTAAATAAGGATAATAAATAATAAAAAAAATTAGAACGTCCCTGTGGTTCCTCCTTTATCAATCCTGGATAAATGAGTTGTTCTGCACATCCTCTGTGTATCTGGTTGGTCTTTTCTTTGGTCGCTGATCTTTTGACAAATAGAATTAAATGGTTCTTTTTTGTGGACCTCCTATGGGTTGGTAAGGCATACCTCAAAGCTTTAAGAATTTAGATAGTTGTGTTGGTTTAATTAGTTCCAAATTTCAATGGGGGATTATTCAACTAGACTGAGCAATAATTATTTAACTTGTGGGGAAAACATGGATAAAAACTGGGACTAAATCAGTTGGCTAAATAAGAGGAAACAAGGATTAAACCTCACTAAAAAAAAAACACTATGTGTAGAGAAAACAAACCATTTTATGTGATCCTACACTCAGTCTCTACATTGATAATTTAAGCTAGCTGATGTACATTCTATTCACATTTACTGAAGTACTAGATTGATTAAGGTCTTCATTAATTTACAAAGTGAATAATCTTAGTCTAGATAACATAAAGATAAAAGTTCAAATGACATACGTTGTAATAACTGCTCAGAAATCCCGGTATTTTTTAATATAATATAATATAAATTAATATGACTGGGTATAAACAGGGCATCAGGATGGAGTTGAGTTTTAGTGTCCGATATTTCTTAGTGTGGAAAAGTGGGGATATGGAGTGAAAGGGTTTGAAGACCCTGAGATGCGGGAGTCTCACGCCCAATGGGTGAGAGTTGACAGCCCTGCAACATAACCACTTTTCTTGCTTCCTGTAGTAGTCAGCTGTGTTGCATAACTAATCATAGCTTTGATGGCCACAATATGGAGAAATAAGGATCTGCTGTTTCATTTTCTAAAGCTTTGTCATCTTATAATTACTGGTAGACTATTAAACAATGCTGATTTTTTTTTTTTTTTTTTTGTCATGGTGGCTCGTAATAAACTAATGAAAAAAACAGCTATGCTCAGTGGCCCCAATAAAAAAGATGATAATATGATCACTACAAATATCATCCATAGCAAATGGTTGCTAAAACAAGCACAACATGATTAATAACCATATTTTCAGCAATAACTCATTGACTTTTTAAATTACACTTATCCTGCTTCCTGTGTTAATCCTTACTGGTATAAACAGGGTAACCATGTGGATTATACTTTCTGCTGCTTGATCTTTAAAGTCTTTTCTGTCTTGTAAATACCGCAAGCAGATGGCTGGCTGTTGGAGTTAATTTGTCATAGTGGATGACAAATTATGATATTGGAGCCACGTGCTCAGCAACAGGAATAATGAAATCATTATATGCTCATTAATAAATTTTAAGAAGGGCGTTTAAAAATCTATAATTACTAATAAATCACAGCATTTGTTGCAATGGCAACATTTTAAATTGCAGCTTTGTGCCCTGCTATAGCAGCTAGCTCTGTTGTATTACTCATCCCTACATGAGAAGTACAATTTCTGCAGTGTAATTACAGCTGCATAAGCTAAGGTGACCTAAGCTTGGACATATTTTAACATTTTTTATAGAAGGTGTATAGTGTAATAGTGTTATTTTCAGTTCCTGATACAAGAACATTAGAGATTAAGAGAAAACTGAGCATCTGTTTGCGGTTATCTTAATTATACTCTTCTAATTAATTGTAATTTAATCATGTTTATATTAATGAATATTCTTTCCCCATAACGTAGATATTGATAAGGAACGACATGTGTATGTGGTTCAGATCTTAATCTCTATCACCACTGCATAGCTAGGCTCAGACAATGAGGTTGCAAACCCCCTGAAGTGGTCTTGAATTTACCTGTTTTTTTTTTTTTTTCAGAATTAGCAGAGCCAATGTTAAACTTACAAACACCTTAAACAGGGTCCTCGACAGTGATTTACATCAACGTATCAGAGCAGGGGTCTCCAGAGAGAGAAGGGCAGCAGTATCTGCTGGAATCTCTAATTAGATTACTGTCTATTGCTTCATAGCATGTCAGGCCTTGTTACCCTACCATCAGAGAGATTAGAGACAATAGTCAAGCACCACGATGCAGAATTGTCCACATGCACATATGCTGCAGACGCTGTGAGAAGACTGAAGCATACGTTTTATGGATTTATAGCAACAGTGTTTTTAAGGAATTTAAAGAAGACAAGTTTCTTGGTTTCCTCTGATTTCTTTTCCTCAAATTTTTGACATACTGTCTTTCTTCCATCTACCCCTGCCCTTTTCTTCTTCTATAACAGAAGCCCTACCTATGCTGATAATTGTTGGGGGAGCAGTAGGTGGGGGTTGTGTCCTGCTCATCTGTGTGATTACGCTGGTGTCCCTCTGCTGCCGACACACAGGCAAAGGTGAGCTTAACGGTCAGTATGTGCGAGATAGAAAATTCTTCATATCTAACAAATCTCTTTTTTCTCATGCTGAATGCAGATTTTTGTTTTTTTGCAGTTTTATCTTGGATTTAAATATGTAAATGTTAAAAACAAAGTCACTTGAGACCCTTTTCAACTCCCACAGGTAAAAGATGCACTCGACTTTCCAAGAGTGATATCAGGGTTCAGATTGTTCACAGTGATCACAACGCTTCTCGCGGCAACGATGATGAGGAGGATGTCAAAGAACCAATGGTAGGTGTGATGTATATTTTTTTTGACTTCCCTGTGAGTTAGACAGTGATGCGAGCTACAAAGAAAGGGGTTACATTGACACTGGAACAGAAACTTCAAACTGTCCTTTTGTTCCTATTCAAGCAAGGTCTTATTCATTCTTGTAATTCTTTAGAAATGCTTGGTCTTCCCTCAGGCTCCAAACAGCAGTGAGTCTCCAGGGACATCTCGCACAGAACACAGCGACCTCCTGGAGGAGGAGGACGACGAAAGATCGGACATCAAGGTAAAACTCAAAACACTTTAAAAAAAACGACCATCAATGTACAAAGTAGAGTATTTTACAACATTCTTACAACTTATACTTACCTCTCAAATATATCACTTTGCATCATTTACTCCAACATATTTTTGGTTTATCATTTTAACAAAACACATTTTTAAAAGAAAGTTGTACATATATCCAGACACATTTCTTTTGTAACCCAAAAAAGAAATCGGTTCATAAACAGAATCTCCTGTAGTTTGTTCTTAGAATAAATAATTCACTTTGGAGAAGGCCTCATAAAAAAAGCAGCTAGATCAGGGATAGCTGTTGAGATGTTTAAAAAGGGTTAGATTAAAAAACATTTTGACAAATTCTAGACCTCTCACACCTTAACCCAACAAAGACCTAAGACTTAAGCCCCATTTACACTAACCTCTAAAAACCGATCAGTGCCGAGCTTGGATCAGTTAACAATGCCGAACTCGGTTCCTTACGACCATTTACACACCACGCTAGCACGGTTCCTCACCTCCTAATGACAATCTACAGTACTACTGCTCTCTAGAGGTAAACAAGCAAATCAACATGGCGCCACCCGTAACATTCAGGAAGTTTGCAGATAGTCAGGCAAAGAAGGCAGCCTTAGGTGAATTTACTTGACAGAATCGACTTTTAGAAAGTGGATATCAGGAAAGTCTAATCAGGGCTTACAGATGCAGTTAACAACAACAACAGGAGTTTAGGTTCATCCAGAGATGGCAAAAGTACTCACTTTCCGTACTTGAGTAAAAGTACAGACACTTGTGTTAAAAAATACTCTGGTAAAAGTGTAAGTACTTATTAAACTTCTTTACTCAAGTAAAAGTAACAAAGTATAGGCTTGTAAATTTACTTAAAGTATAAAAGTAAAAGTAGAAACCACTTTTTTCATGCCGTTGCCTACACTTTAAATGGATGTCTGCCAATAGGACTAGATCTCCGTTGTGTTCATTTTCAATCATCTCGTCGTCCATACTACTATGCTAACGCCACCACCACCAAGCTGCAATGATTTGCCGCGAATGAATACCGCCGCATCTGTTGATTCATCTTGTAGTGGTGCGTCAAATGCAACATAGATTCCCATCCAATTAGATTGAATTTGGTATTGATGACGTGAAAAATAATAACGGTAACTCCATTGAAATGATTCAAAACTAAAGTAACGAGCCAATTTTTTAAAATATAAGGAGTAGAAAGTACAGATATTTGTGTAAAAATGTAAGGAGTAGAAGTAAAAAGTCGCCATAAAAATAAGTAGTAAAGTAAAGTAAAAATATCAGAAAAATCTACTTGAGTACAGTAACGAAGTATTTGTACTTCGTTACTTCCCATCTCTGGGTTCATCACACTACTAAGCAACAAGTTGGTATTTTTATGAATGTCTGAAATTTCATGATTACAGAGGCTGACTGTAAGGAGATAACATGGTCTGTTCATGCGCTCTTGGTCATCTTAGAACCGATCCAGAACTGAACTGCTCTGAGCACTACTGATGAAAGAGTACTACTGTATGTTAGCGCGGTTTGGTTTTGTCTGGTGTGGTCCAGTTCAGTTGTGTGTGCCATTTACACTCAACAGTTATCTCAGTTACCGTGCTCAGACTGATCTTGGCACAGTTTCAGAAGGGTAGTGTAAATGGGGCTATAGTTGACTGTTAACCAATTCCAACAGACTGACCATGGTTGTGGTAGTATTATCTTGAAGGAGGGATTTTTTTTTTAGCTAAAACTTTTAAATCAGTTAGAGCTCTGGGAGATAAATAAAGCTAAATATCCATTAGAAAACATAATCCATTGCATTACATCTTAATAGGTGTTCCATGATATATGTTGAGAGTGGCAACATGAGAACACCTTGAAAACCTTTAGGAGTTTGTATATTTCTTCAAGAACTGTATGCACTATTGTTTTCTTAGACCTTTGCACAACAATAAATAATATCAAGCATATTTAATAGCTAGGATTTGTATTTTCTTTGTTTTCATCTTAGGACCCCACCAACGGATACTACAATGTCCGGGGCCATGATGATCGTCACATCCGCAACAGTGGCTTTTCAGAGTACGTGCCCAACTCACGGCCAGTCTACACACCATCACAGCTGCCTTCCCCGAGCCCTATATATGGCCAGCATGGCACTCAACCTCGTATTTACGAGTTCTCCCATCGATGTGCCACCAACACCGTGAGCAGATCTTCATACGAACAGCAGCCACAAGCCCAGCAGCAGCAGCCTCAGTCGCCGACCCAATCAGCCAACATGTATCCCACAGATCCCCTCTACAGTGGCTCGGCCTACCTTCCTGCCACCTACGGTCGTGCCTTCACCAGCTATGTTAAGCCATCTTCCTACGACAAGGTTGATGCGTATGACCAATCAGATCAGGCCAGCAAGGTGTCAAGCTCATCTCGCTTCTCCTACGCCTCCTCTCAAGTGTCTTCCCAACAGTCCGACTACGGCCGGCAGACTCAACGGATGCAGACTCATGTCTGATAGGACACGAAAAATGTTAACAGAATCAAAAGTAGGAGAAGTGAGTAGATACCATTTTTGTGGTTGAAATAACATGATAAGAGACCTATGTACTCAGACAGTCCTGCAAGGATTTGTTTGAACAGCTATGATTATGGTCGTTGGATAACCAAACTTCCCTTTGATGGATCTGAAGATGGAAAATTTAACAGTGTGTGTGTGATGCCTCAGCAGGTTTTACACGAATTGTCTGAATATGGAAGGGGTCAAGTGGAACACGACTACATCTTAGCTGGGATATCCTTAAACCTGCATTCCAGTTCCTAACTCTGAGTCAACACTACATGTCAAAAATGACCACATGAATACTTGGAAAGAAGATCTCACAAAGGTTTAACATATTCAAAGAAAAGAAAACACCAACAAAAAATAAAGAACAATATGGACAACATTTCGTTTTGTTAATCTGTCATATGATGTCTTGTTGGCATGCGAAAGCAATTCTAAGCACATTTGTGTCCCTATCATTAACAAAAGACTGAGCTATTTACAGAGACAGGCTTATCCTATTCTGCACAACAGGCTAGATGTACTGGCCAACGAGTGCTGCTGGCGCTGTACTGTATGAAGAGCGGAATACATCTTGTGTAGCTGTATTCCTGGAGCATCCACTGGTAATGACATGTTTTGGACTTTTGAAGTGTTGTTCTCCAGCGGATAACGTGGAAACACAAGGAGAATGTGTGTACAGTAAATGTTAAACATGTGCAAGAAGGAAAAGGTTAGGACGGAAACTTAAAAGATGGTAAGAGCGGTATGGGGAAAAATATGAGCCAACACTTGTTGTTTTCTGATTGTAAAACAAAGATAGGAACAATCAAAAGCTGTGTTGAGGAAAATGTCGGCAATCTCGAACTCTAAACTTGAACATAGTTTCAACCACTGAAAGGCTCAGAAAAGCTATGTGATAGGTCATTGGTGGTCCTAATGTGGATCATTAAAGTTTTACAAATTCAATCGAATTGTCTTACTATGTTTACAAGAACCAGAACTACCCTGAAACACTCTGCATCTGTACAAATGGCTCTTGCTCTCTCTCTCTTTGTTGCATGCAAACAATGTGTCTTGTGACAAACCTTCAGCGTTTATATTCATCTCCATTTCACGTTTGAGCATATGGGATTCTCCTCATCTGATCACTACCTGGATGTTTTCCATACTGCCATTTGTCTATGCGAGCTAGTGCCAGGGCAGCCTGACGAGTGAACAAACTGTCACTGAAAGAGAGAAGACCAACATCATTGCTTGTCTTTTATTTTTATATTTTATATAAGCCTTAAAGTACAGCTTATGAGCTGCTATTGTAAAGTAAATCTTTATATACATCTGTAATCTGTCTTTTGATTTTTTTTTGTCGCTGTCAGTTTTTCACATTGGAGTTGTTTAATTATCAACTGCAGTTAAAATGCTCATTTTCTTTTAGTTGAACACAACTAAATGCCATTTGTTTTTTCATTTTTATATTGATGTATTAATAATTTTATTTGCTAGAACTGAGATATTGTTGCTTGTACCTTTGTACACATATTTATATTTAAATAAAACCATTTCCAGTAAAGAACAGACTCTGGCAAATCCTGGAAGATATTCAGCCGGATCTTCACATCGACAAACAAAGCTTCCCATGTAGCAAAAGTGATGAATACATAAATTAGTAGCACTGTCTATGTTGATTTTCCAATTTTCCCACTGCTGCTGTGACTTTAATGAAGACAGATGAGACAGTAGATCCCTCATCACTCCCCACTATATGTGTATCCACCTCCTGAAGTCAACATGCCCATTTGGCAGGGTAATAAGATAGAGCTGTGACAAAGAAAGGTATTATTTGACAATAGGAGCTTGTCTTGTCATCTCTGTTCCCCAGGTAAGCACGCTGCTCACAACAGGGAGGAGAGGTACATCCTCATTACAATTCCACTGTGGGAAGGGATGAGTTCTCTCAACACATGCATTTATTATGTAAAATATAATCTACCAAACAAGAATGCGTCAAAGACGGGAAAAGCAGGTGATGTATTTAGACTCTGCAGGGCCAAATAAAAAGGAGTTTATCTGTAAAATTCTTTCATATAAAACCATAAAACAAGCAGGCACACAATGGAACTCCAAATCAGAGCATTCAGTAAGAAAATATGATATACAAGTCATATCTCTTCAAGACAAGACATGTTCAAATTGTACAAACGTCAAAATTTATGAAAATGTTCCGTCACCATTTTAGTCTGCTTTAATATATCAAAAGACTATTTGCACATCATATGCAGAGGTAATTAAAGCTGTGTCCCTCTTCTACCAATTGCATAGCTTTACCTGTAGGTTTGCTGAAAATGGGCTAGCACGCCTTAAAAATACAGATGAGAAAGACAACAGGAGCATCACCCATCACTTATTAGGGCTTCTGTCTATAAGATACTGTTTATCTTATGAGAGACAAAAGTGGCGACTGTAGCTTTTCTGCTAAAAAAAAAAAAAAAGAAATTGGTAACTTCATTATGTGTTTTTTTTTCACACGCTAGTTTTGCAGAGAGAACTACATACCAAAAATAAACATTTTTTATTTGGTTTTATAGTTTATCAGTCCATTTTATGTCAGCATAACTCTTAGGCATTGGTTACAAAGGAGTTTTAATCAGGGGCCCATGCTAAATGTAGCTATTTTAGCTGCTAAATCTACAGTTCAACCTCCACACATCTATTTGTATGGATATATCTTGTCAAATAATTTACTAATTTTGCCAAAAGTCAGAGAACATGCAGACCAAAAAATAAAAGAACAAAAAATATTTCAAAATATATCTTGGAGGATACTGAGATGTTTGCTTAGTTGGGCCCACTGATTATAAGTTTGGCACACTTTAACCATTGGCAGTTTTCCAAAGTAAATTACAGGCTTTTAGACTGATTGATGCAATTTTTTTCTTCCATTTCAGCCAGGTATTAATGCATTCTAAGGATAACATGAACATGCACTTTAAATGGTGTTGGTCCAGTTTCCTTCATTGATTATGTTATTTAAGTATTTCTATTCAAATTTGTGGTTTTGTCTAAGTTTAAAGTTTCACTCTAAAGCTACGGTGAAATGATGGGGCATCATCTACCTGTCAGATATTACTTTAAACAGACAAAACAAATATTACAATGCTGCAATGTTACAAACTAGGTCATTTTTGAGGCAACAATGTGCATCGAAAAACAGCAAAATTGAAGTGTTTATGAAATCAAACTAAAGAACCCTTGCAAGGGAAAGTCTTCCGGAATTCATCATGGTTTGTTCTAACTGTAGAGTGTATCCACCTGTGACATACTGCGTGAATAGATGTCAGAACAACAGGCAGGGATGCAAAACCTTTGGAAAGTGTTTAAAACGAGTCTATGGAGTTCCTGTGGGAAGTCAGCAACCAAATAAAGTGTTTTAAGTCATTAATGTGAACAGCTGGGCCCTAGGAAACAGTATGCTATGCTGGCTATTAAAGAGAGTAAACCCAAAGAGAGTTGGCCTCAATCTTAATAAAATCATACTAAAATACTACTGTTTGTAACTGCTTCTCCTCACATCTTCCTGGTCTTCAAATGCTTTTTTTCTTTTTGATCCATTCTCTGAGCTTGGTTACACTGATTCAAGGCTTGTGCTGACGAGCGCAGCCCTCACCCCAGCTCACAATGCCAGCCTGAAACCACTTCCCGCTTTCCTAAAGGCATGCCAGAGGGCCTCCAGAGTCTCCCTGTGGAGCGTCATATGTGACCAAGTAAAAATAATTAGACCAGGTTTGGATGTGAGAGCACAGGGATTGCAAAGATGTCAAAATCTCCCTCTTTTCTTCCTTTGCTGATGTTGTACTCACCCACCTTGGACACAGCGACTCCTCCCATGAGGATTCCACTGCAGAACAACCTGGATGTGACCCTTCCCCAATGACCCTATTGCATACGTCATCACTGATGATTTTCACAAGTGACTTCTGCAGCACAATCACCATGGGACCTTCAAAAGGGGAAACAGATAGATCAGCATGTTACCGTGTTGCCACATTACCTTCATGTTCACAGCCAACATCAAAGGTGGTAACATCCTGTATTAGATGTTATTAAGAAAGGGTTTAGGAAACGTCCCAAGAGAGTGAGAATGCATGCTGATCTTACACATAGGGAAGGTGACTTAAGTGGATGGGGCAGAACAGACAAAAAAGATAAGAGAAAAGTGAGGCCTGATAAAGAAGTGATAAAATATGCCATGGTGTGAGACAAAAAAAAAAAATGGGAGTAACATCAAAGCAGAGAAAAGATTCCTAATTAACTGAGATAAAGATGAAGGGAAGAAACTCGCATAAGAAAGCACAAAAAAGGGGAAAAAAGTGACAAATGAGTTAATCAATTATTACAGAGAACCAGAGAAATAACTTTGGCCATAATAATACAAAAAAAAAAAATGCAAGTATTAATCAGAGAATTAAAGCCAAATACCTTCTTCCCGTGGCAAAAAGATGTGGGAGTATGAAGGGAGGCGGTTTGGTTGGATGGTGATGCAGAACTCCAGTGGCTTGTTTTTTTTTATAATATAGGTGGAGGATGATGCTTCATTTGTGTTAAACTGAGACTGCAAACCACTATAGGTAGGCCCGTTGGCATGAAGACAACCATGTAGAAATATTATAAACATTTAGTAAATCCTTTACTTATATTAAATGCCTGGCTTTCTTTTCAGGATTGTTTAAATCTTTATGCTTGATCTGTCTGTCATGTTACTTGTTACTGCTGTGCTTTACAGCCATGAGATGAATATTAACGTGAATGAAATATGAATATATGGACTGTAAGAATACCGGACAATTAAAAACCAGTGCTTTAAATTGCACCTGCTGTCCTTTATATAATATTCCAAAAGGAAGGGACTCCAATAGAATCCTGGGAGCTACACTGGTCCTCCACAATATATATTTCATGCTATGTTAATTTTCAGATTAATATGGTTTTATCAAAAATAACACAATTTCAAAGGCAATGTCTTCAAAGAGTAACAATAAAAATCCCAAATCTTTCAAAATCTAAGTGTTTAACACTTTTAAATGTTTCATCTTAATTAATTCAACCATTTCGATATTCTGAAATAATCTCTGAAAAAACAATCAGTCATGATAAATGACTCTAATAAGACTGTGCTCAGGCTGAACAGTATGGTTAGTGCACCACCAACAGGCTGCTTCGATGAACACAGAAAGAGAGCCATAAATTAGAAACAAGAATTTGCAGGGAATTTGTAATATTTTGTGTACTATGTTCTGGTAGATTGTTTTTCAGCAGAATCAAACTGTGAAAATGTAATAGTATGATGCAAAGAGACAATCTTAAAAGCTGCACTTATTTTTTCTGTGCATGCCTGTAAGTGCAGGAAATGTGTAACTCACTCTGGGGAGAATTCGAATCATTGAACTGCAGACAAAAACTACCTATTCGAGATGATTGAGGTGCTGCAAGCATGGCCAGATGTCTAGTAGTGAAGGCTGACCTGGAAGGGCCACTCTCCACTTTTTGCATTCTGCCCTCCTATGATGCATGTCATCTTGTAAGACCTTAAAGGCCTATGTCTATGCCTATGTATTTAAAAAAAAAAAAGAAATTTTATAGAAACTAGAAAATAAGACTGAATTTACTGAACAATAACAGGCCAATAAGTGCTGATACTGCTGTAGAAAGTACTTAAATCCTATTAAGATATACAGTAATATTCACAAATAAAAAAAGAATCTAAGACACCCAAAGACTTAAATGGGGGAGATATATATATATATAAACTCCAGAGATGAGGCAGCTTTCAAAGAAGAATAAAAATAAATTAGCACATGGCCTGGGGCTCTTTTTCCTGGCGGACAGCTCAACATGCAGCTCGACTTAGCAACTATAATCTAGTTTGAATGACACTGACAAGATTAGAGCCAGCTTCAGCAGTTTAAAAGAAATACAAAAAAAAGAACTGTCCAAAAAACCAAATATTGACAAATTTCTCACGACAGAGAGCTTCATCTGAATTATCGGAGCAGTCATTGAAACGGTCACATTCAGCGTTCACCTTGTTGATGCATTTTCAGCCGGCGCATTTAAAGCTTTAGTAAGAGCATGTAGTCAGGGGGTGAAAGGGGATGAAAAAGAACCAAAGTGAAAACACACATTTAACTGGTAAACTACTATGCAATCAGTGAGAACACAGTGTGAGGCTCCAATCCACAATGTGCAGTGATTGAGGAGCAGATTGCATTGATTGGGTGTATTGATTGGGATTAAGGCCTAATATGCCTCCTTATTCACAGAAATGAAAATCAAAAGGAAATGCAATTGTGCCCTCTGTGAGCATCTATGACTGGTAGAGAGAAATCAGAAAGATATTGACGAAAAGAGAAAAGGAGGGTGGTATGAAATTAATCAAGCAGTAAAAAAACAGTGACGAGGAATATTTGGAAATAAGATCATGTCCAAAGCAAGTGTTCATCTCATCCTCTTACAGGTTTTGCATGAGGCCTCACAGTCCTTTACATTGTCACAGACAAAATCTTGTGGAAGACAAACTCTGTTTCCCCATTTCCACTCATTTGACTCACGCTGTCAAGAAACAAATATAGAAGGAAATTACATTGATGACAGAAAGGCAGCAGTTTTCCAGCAAAGATAGAGTTCAGCATTTGGCTTCATTTTTCTTCCAAGAATTATAAGATTTGAAATTAAATGTCTCCAACCAGCGCAGTGATCAGTGACCATGCCACATCAGCACTAGGCAGCTATTGGTATTATAGTTATACAGATTTTAAAAAATTGGTTTTAAAATAGCTAAACTTTGTGAACATACAAGCTCAGCAGTTATGATAGCGCTAGAAGACTAAAAACAGATATTGCAGCTTTGCTTTGAGATAACAGAAAAACTCTCGGTTATCCATATACAATATGTCTGAGTGTTAAATTCAAAGTGTTTAGGGTGTAAAAAGTAGAAAATGTTGGTAAGTCGTGCCCCATTTCTTAACCATTAGCACAGAATGATTTCCTGGAGTCTGAAAGCGTGCCACTGAGGAGAGGGTAAGATATGATCTGGCTCATAAAACCACAGCTTGTCATTTTTATGCTCCTCAGATTTCGTTATCTCAGGACAGATGCCGGCTAAGTGTTTCCCCCTGCTCCCACTCGTTTTGCTGAGCTAAGCCAACTGGCTGCTGGCAATAGTTACAAGACAGAGATGAGAGAGGTATCTATCTGCCCATCTGACTCTCAGCAAGAAAGCCATTATGATTTTTTTAAATTAACTTTTTTTTTTTTAAGAAAGGAGGACATGGAAAGGAAAGATTTTGGCGAGAAGACCTTAATGACTGTAAAAAAAAAGTTGCATGATCAACCTATGGCAGTCCTTCTCATCACTAATGTTGCCACAGTTGATCCAGCCATTACACTGCAGTTTTTTTGCAATGCACATGCCATTGTTGTAGGCAAACTCGCCAGTGCAAGCTGCTTACATACACAGAAAACGAGGACATAAAGAGACAGCACATGTTCCTTTTTCCTTTAGGAGACCTGTTGCAAATAATGACTATAATATAATAAAAGGTATAGAGGAGGATCTTTTATTTCCGGAAGGATCATCTAAATAAGTGATCCTCCTAATTGTCTTTTTTTCTGGTGATACGTTTATGTAAGGCCGTCCTACGTGCTCACCTGGTTAGCTATCTTTTTCTGCCCATGCGCACTTCCAGGCGTATATCTGTGGTGAGCTACAGTATGGTTTCAGTCATTGAAGCTCACCTATCTCACAGCTGTTCTTTGAAAATGGCCGAGGCTCATGAGAAGAAAATTGTCTATGAAGCTTATTAGATTCGTAACAATACTGACCAGAACTTTTACCCAGAAAGAAGTTTATAGATCTAAGTACAATAATAAAGGTTAAAACATATAAACAGTGGTTACCTGGTGTAAAAAGGCTGACATATCAACCTGCATGCATGTCACACAAACAAACACATAAACAAAACTCACACACTAAACCCTGCAGCTCAACTGGAGCAGCAACAGCAGCCTGACAGATGAAGATAGAAGAGGTACTGAGCAGCTTGGCTTCAATAGTGCTTCCTCAGCATTCCTCTCTCCTCCCATAGCAGGCTAAGGATGGATGAGAGGAAGGAGGGGGCTAAAGCAGGGAAACATGGGGTATGAGGGTGAAGTTCTAAGTCTTACAAACCTTGATGGTACACTTGCAGTCCATGGAAGGAGGATAGAGGCTTGGATGAAGTGGAGATGTGTTTTCCCCTTTGTTACCTCCACATCTGCATTGTGGAGGTAACAATAATATAATTTTAGGGGAGAATGCAATCTAAAACATGTATGTGCTATCTAGTCCTCCTCTGGATGTCAGTTGTGTTTATTTTTAAAGCAAAAGTAATGGCCCTGTGGTTTTCTATTTATGTGTTGTTGTTTTTTTCATTTTTAATTTCTGCGTAAACTGCATTAAAGTTATTATTATAATTGAAAGAGGTTTATTATTTCCTTATTTAAACAAGGGTAGGTTGCAGTGGTTAAGCAATGTTGAAGCTGGACTCAGCTCAAAGAGCGGTACAAAATATGGTTTTCATGAGGTACATGGAGGTTAAAGAACTCTGATTATCATCAGTTTTTGTTTTTACTCATTAGCATTGTTTTTCTTTTGTCTGTAAATATATATCTTCAAATCGCACATGCTCAGGATGATTTGGTTTTTGTTTAAAGGCAGGATACTAAAATCAACTGGTAATTGGATATTTAGAGAAAAGAAGAAAGAGTAGATTTCTATTATTATCATTATTATAAGTATTATAATGTTATTTACTTTGTTTCTTTGTGTTATTCTTGTTTTATCAAAATGTTTCTCAAACAAAATCTTTAAAGGAATTTGGTAAATTTTGGTAAACCATTAGAGCACAACTTTTTTTGGCTGATTATGTCTAAATTCTTTTCTTTAAGAAGTGATTTAATTAGACAGGTAGATTAATAAGAAGTAATCTGAATTCTACTATAAAATAAAAAAAACATATCTGTAAAACTGACAAAAAATCAGAAGAAGAAAGAAAGAAGTTCAGCAGACAAAAACTCTCATCAGAAGAAGTCTTACTTTAACAAGCTTTGTGGCCATCTTCTTTGTGTATATATTGTTTAAAAATGGGTTCTTCCCCTGTGGGGTGCCCAGAAAATAAGAGAATCATACACCAACAAGAATAGTGTTACTTCAAAACAATGTTCTAGTATAAAAGTAAAAATTTTGGCATACTGATGTGTGAATTTTTTTTTTTTGAAATCTCTCATTACCCTAAAAAATGTGACACTGCTAGATCCACTTAAATCTCAAAATACCAATAATAAAACAACTCTACTGTACATCCACTTTCAAAATAGATTTGAACCATTAACAGGAGAAAGCAGGAACCAAGTTAAGTACTCTGGATATTAGAAAATATGCCTTTAATCTTGGGTATGACTGTGTACTGTGCCTGAAAACCTGTGACACAATACTCACGGTGTTAGAGGGAGGCCTTTGACCACATTGTCGGAGGATGTAAAAGAAAAAGGCACCTATAAAATGTGTTCCAACTGAGTTTTAACAATCAACCACAAAACATTTTTCTATGCTCTGTGAATTTTCTGAAGTGTGTGGATCAGCTCTTTAGCACATAATTCTAAGATTAGCCCACAGCACATTAAGCTGATAAAAAGCAAAGCAGTTTGAGAGCAGATCAATAGCAGAGTTGTCAGGGGGGGGAATATAAATAAGGAGAGTAATAATAGCACTAATATTAAATTGCTTAGGTGGAGTTTACAAGTTAAATATTTAGATTAACAAAAGGATTTGAAGATCACTGGAGGAAAAGTCGTGAAGGTGTAAATGATCCTGAAAGAGCAGCAGTAAATCCACCTCCAGGAGATTAATATCATTACAGGGTGTTAGATTATAGCTCTCATAAACCCTGTGGTTTTAAATAAAGCCTGATGTTCAATAATTTTATCAAAAAGGATTTGTCATTTAGTAAGTCTGTATATCTTTAACATTGGTTTCTGAGTTTTAAATTGCTTGCTGGTATACATGTTGCATTCAGGATCTGAAGATTCATATTACATACCTACCCCACAGACAAAATTCTGCTAAAACCAGTTGGGTGGTCAGTTTGAAGTTTGCCCTTCTCAAGGATCTAAAAAAGGAAGTCCTTCTATGGTGTCTGAACTTGACCATAATCATCACAAGTATAAACGACTGCACAAGTGCTAATTACACAATGTGAGCAAAATGATAACCTGAGGGTGCGCAAATGACAGTTTGCTTGGTTTCATAGAACTCCCCTGTAAAAGAAATGTAAAAAAAAGGCAAGTGTTTGCTGTATGATCCAATCTAATCTAAATAATAATATCTGGGTGCATTCATGCCAAATGCAGTTTCAGTGCAAAGGGAAGTTGCTTTACGTAGTATCCCTTTGCAAACCATACAGTTAAGAGCAATGAAGCGGCCTGTGGTGAATTCTCTCTACAGGCTACCTGACAAAAACGAGGTGTTGTCAAACAACGGCATGGTGCAGATAGAGCAGAGCAGTGACCGCTAGAGTTTAACATTTGTGTGATATTGCATCATAGTAACCAATCAGGGACTGGTTGTTGCTGTGATAGAGGCAAAGCCTTTTTAATTCAGAATGGCATATAGAGAAAATAATGTTGACAACAGACACCATCCAGTGGCTGCCTCTCCTTAACACAGGTGATCTGTGCCCTGCTATGTAAAAGGAAGTACTCCCAAATCTCAAGACTACTTTTTCAGTGCTTCAGGGGCTCCTCCATTAATTGGTGGTCTTTTCAAGCCAATTCAAAAGTAATGCATAGAGAACAACTGTTATCTTTCAACTGTGCTGTTAATGTGAAGTTTCAATAGTTAGATTTGGACAGGAAATGCTATAAGGCTGCCAGGGTTAACGGCAGATCCAAATTGAAGGATCTGGGAGGCTGAAGAACTACTACATATTTTGAAACAATAAATAAGGTAAACATCTCTATTGTTCTTTTTCAATGCCAGCACAGGAATGACATATTATTCAATGCAATAAATAAATAAATAAATTAATTAATTAATAAATAAATATATATATACTGTATATATATATATATACATATATATATAGATTGCATGAATGATTAAAGACTAAATTTGACTTTTGAAAATCCAATACCAAAAACGGCCAGGAGATGGCAAAAGTGCATCTATATCTACCACTTGCATGTACCACATTTCTTTTGATATCCAGTTTTGCTGCCAAGTGTTGTGTTTGGCGAGGAAAGCGCACAACCTTATTTTTAACTCGCATACACTGTCAGTTATTGACGCTAGTACATCAGCTGTTGCCGTAGTGCCCGGTAAACGTGTAGTGTGCAGGCCCACAGGAACAGCAGCTTGATGACCAGGGTCTAACCCATGTTGCGTGGCACCTTTTTGCCACTGGAGGCGTAAATAAGCTTCCTGAAGCACAGCGTGCAGAAGCAAGCGTCTGGTCACCTAATTTCCTGCACCAGCTGCTAAATGGCTAGCCATCTCGCCCCGTCTGCTCCAGCCATGCCCAGAGACATTTATTTTTAAGACCTTTATCTATGGTCGTGACATGATCTTAGTATTAATGGAACCATGAACTGCATTGTGCCCACTCCATGCAATTCCGTTCTCTCTATCGTCCTTCTCTCCAAACACAAAGTTTAATTTATTTATTTTTTGACTTTTTATACATCTCTCTGTTGAACATGTAGAACTTCAGCACTGTAACACATTCTATCTGGTGACTTGAGCAAGAAACGAGAGGATGATTTACATGCTTTCCTAAGACCCGCCCCCTTCCTCTTCTGATTGGCTAATACTGTTAGTTTCAAAGCGCTCCTTTGCTACCATTGGCATACAAATGCTAGAGGGATTTTTATTGTCTTTTTTAAATTTATTTACCATCAATTTATTTTCGACTGATTTTT
Organism: Cyprinodon variegatus; assembly: GCF_000732505.1. Classification (NCBI taxonomy): domain Eukaryota; kingdom Metazoa; phylum Chordata; class Actinopteri; order Cyprinodontiformes; family Cyprinodontidae; genus Cyprinodon; species Cyprinodon variegatus. The sequence goes on from NW_015150596.1 coordinate 398,674, forward strand.
GTTAACCACGGGCAATCGCTACGAGCCGGAGATCCGGCCTTGGGCCGGAATACTTCTATACCTGCGTTACATAAGGCCTAAAGACAAATGTCCAAAAAAAATTATCTGAACTAAAAAAATGATCTTTAACATCTCTGAAACGAGAGTATCTAATAACTTTAAAACTCCTTCTCACATGGGTCATCCGGTCCCCAAGCTCCACCACCACCACCACACAGGCGGTAAGGGAGGGTTCCAGCGGAGCCCGCCTCACGCATTCCTAGAAGGGTGTACTGGACACCACACCCATCTCATGTACGAGAGGGGTCCACCAGATACCAGCGTGTCCCGAGCAGTTCAGCAGGAAAAAAAAAAAAAAAGGCGAGGAGACAGGTGCCACAGAAGGGAGAGAGATGCAGACGTGAAGTCAAAATGTAACCACCCCATGACGCTCTTTGCGTGCTGCACTCCTCTCCATCTTCACGTGCAAGCCCTGGTCCAGGGAGGGTCCGTGGCTCCCGGGACCAGGACTTGCGTGAGGGCTGTCATATTCTAATAATGGGCAGGCTTCGGGGTAAATTGTATGGTGATTGGTGGTAGTGTTTTGCTTACCGTGGTGTGACCTAAGATAAACAATAAAAGGTCAGGACTCAGAGAACCAAAGATTGAGATAAAGTCATGCCTGAAGTAATCTTCAGTAAACCGTTGGCTGAGAGTTTGGCAGGTAGCCATCGGGATATCCTGGAGATGGAAAGTTTTTTGCAGCTTTAAATCCTTTCAGACAGAAGAAAAAGTCCTCTGAGAAAAGGAAAAATATTGCTCAACTCAGATTTTTGGACACAGAGATGGAGTAATCAATTTGAAAGCAAACTAGATTTTAATGAATTCTTAATGATGCATATGAAGTTTTTATGTCATAATTTTCTTTAATTATATGAAAAGAGTATGATATGACTTTTTACATAGTGTTAAAGCTTTATGCTAACGTAACTTCAACTGACTGCTACAAGGACTGCAATCTGTGACAAGAACAGAGCCATTGCAATACAGAACAAGCCCATAATTTGTTACAGACTGGCAAGAGGGTGAGCATCAGACCAGATGGAAAATTACAGCAGCAGGTGGTTAAAACAGGACATACTGCACTCACCTACTGTGGGTTTCCTGACCATATGAGCAACTTTGACTAGAGACAGAGATGTGGGAAGAAGTGACAGGGAAGACTGAGGGAAAGAGTACGAATGGGTCAGCAAAGTTGTGAGGCTGATAGAATTTGATGTATGAGCCTAAAATATTGGGGTCACATGTTTTCTTTTCCATTTCCTTGCAGTTAAGAGAGCTGGTGACAGTTGTAGCACTTTCTGCTCCATCTCACCTTCTCCTACAACAGCAACTCATACATCTCTGTCTAAATATCTAGGACAACAGTATCAAAATTATACCATCAGAAAACATTTTAAATGGGGCCAAAAACCATTTAACACTAAAAGTGCTAAATGCATACATTATTTTGTATTTAAAGTAATTATATAAATGTTGAAAATTGCAACAGTAGAATTGAAAGTGGCATGGTCCACACACACAATACAAAATCCATGCACACAGAGCACGGTTCACTCAAGCACAAAAGATCCACACATGTACAGAACAAGATTCACCAAAGTCTTTCTGGTCCATAAACAATTATAAATTAAATTAGAAAGTACCAGTGGTCTTTAAACTTTACTGCATTTGCGTTTGGATTTCTAAGAATGCCCTGACGTGCTTCAATACCCAAATGCATTTTTTTAAGCAGGGATGGTTTGCCACCGATAGCAAAGCTCTCTTGTGTAAGCCAATCACAAGAAAGTACTCCGTATCCTGCCTCCTGTTTCGGATCTGTTTGCCTGACTTGTCTTCGGACTCCTGCTGGTTTCTGCCTGTGGACTGAACCTGGATCCGCCTCCTGACTTCGAATGACTGCTCGTCAGTCAGTTCAGGAGAGTAGAGAGCATCGCTTGCCCAAGGCCAAGAGGGACTCCTTCTCCGATGAGTCTCTCTCACCGGAGAAGGAGAAGCAGGGAGAGAGGAAGAGGAGATGGAGGAGGAGCCTGGACAACTCAGACCTTATTATTAATGGAACCATTCTTATTTATAAATAATCCCAAAAAATCATTAGTGCTAAGAGTCGGGAGAAGGCATGGCATGTAAAGCGCCATTTTCTTTCCAATTTCTTAGCATGTTGTTTCACAGTGCCCAGCTCTGTATTAAACCAGGGAGCCAGCTTTCTACTTTTAAATGTGTTCCTTTTAAAAGGGGCTATGTTGTCTAAGGCAGTACGAAGGGAACTAGTATCAGACCAGGTTTCCCCCCAAAAGATTGCAAATTATCAATGTAGCCCACATCATTCTCAGGACACCACCTAGACAACCAGCGGTAAGATGAGGGAGGGGACCAGAGCGAATTGTTTTAGCAAACTTACACACTTAAACAACACTACTTTTGGTGACCTCAGATCAGGGGTCGTTACTGCCTGCATTCTGGTTCTGCAAATATAGAACCAGTGAGTTCTACCACATTTCTGACTATGGAGCTGCCAATTACCAGAGTGGGCTTCCCAGTGGGTGCGTCACTAAGCGGGAAAAATTGGTCAGAAACATGCACAGGTTGGTGGTGACCAGTGGATAAAGATTCACGACTAAGCTTTCTGCATTCCGTCACCCAGTTGCCAGGGTGCTGTTGAAGAACCACTACACGAATGTGTCCCTGGTCTTGGCGGCTCCAGGCAGTTAACAAATGGGCCAACTCTAACTCCTGGATGTTTTTAAGCCCAAAGCATGGACTCTAAATCTGACACTCTTGCCTCCAAAGCTACAAAAATACTACACTTATTACACATATTATCATCACTAAAGGAGACAGATGAATGATGAATGAACTAAACATCTGACCCAGAGATTAGGAGAGAGGAGAGGAATGTTTAGAAAGAGTCAAACAGATTCAGATGACGCATAACACCTCTACCCCGACCCTCCTGTCACCTCCACACTGACAATCAACCCTGATCATGTCAGGGGATAACTGAGCAGACTCCGTTCAGGCAAGTGTGCAGGCCCGCATTGATGTTAGCCCCGGGGTGTCCAATGTCTCTGTCCCCCAGCTATTTGGAGTCCTCCACAGCATCTCCAGCCTGAACCTGAGTCTTGACAAGGTCCCTGTGATGTAGAAAACGTCATGCATCATTCCTGTACACCACACCCCAGTGGCTCCAAGGTCTAAAGACCCGGGGCGTTGATGTCACACATCATGAAGACCATGGAGAAGCTCATCCTGCAGCAGCTCTGGCCCATAGTCGGACCATTTCTGGATCCCCTCCAGTTCGCCTACCAGCCATGACTAGAAGTCGAGGGTGCCATCATCTACCTGCTCAACCGTGTCTATTTCCACCTGGACAAGCCAGCGAGCACTGTGAAAGTCATGTTCTTTGACTTCTCTAGTGCATTCAGCACCATCAGGCTGGCTCAATTGGGTGAGAAACTGAAAGCGATGTAGGTGGATGGCCCATTTTTTCCTGGATTGTGGATTTCCTGACTGGCAGACCACAGTAGGCACGCCTGCAGCACTGCATGTGAGAAAAGGTGATCATCGGCACCGGGGCCCCACAGGGGACTGTCCTCTCTCCTTTTCTCTTCACCCTGTACACCATAGACTTAAGCTATTGCACAGAGATTTCCCACCTTCAGAAGTTTTCTGATGATTCTGCAGTAGTTGGATGTATCAAAAATGGTGAGGAGACGGACTCTATGCACATTCTCAATGCAAGACTCCCTTGCTGAAGAAAAAGCATTTTGAAGCTCATTTAAAGTTTGCTGCATAACATTTAAACAAGCCTGTGAAATACTGGGAGAATATAGTCTGGTCAGGGGAGACCAACTCTTTTGATGCCATAATGCACATCCTGTTGGGAGGTCAAATGGTACTGCATATCAACCCGAAATCATCATAATAACAGTGAAGTTTCGAGGTTTGAACACCATGGCGTGGGGCTTTTTTTCAGCACATGGTACTGGCAAACAAATTTACAGACATTGTTGGTATAAAATCTGCTGCCATCATATCAGTATGATAAAAATAAAAAGTGGGTGGACGTTTCAGAAAGGCACTGACCTCAAACACATATCCACAGACATCCCAAGCTCCAAAATCTAGCGGTAGACTTGGGATGTCTGCAGCCAAGAAAACTCATTTGTTTCAGAGAAAATAAAATAAAGGTGGTAGAATGGCCAAATCAGTCACCTGACTTGGATCCAATAGAAAACCTATGGTAAGAAGATCAGAGTTGATAGAAGAGCCTCACAAAACCCTCCAGATTTGAAGACTGTTTGCCTGAGTGAATGGGCAAAAAAAAAACACCTGAGCAATGCATGCAACAAATTTCTCCATTTAGGAGACATTACGCTGTCGTTGCCAACAAAGGCTGTACTGTACAAAGTATTCAATTAATTTCAGAACAAGTGGATGCTATATTTGCAAGGATGTCCATTCTTTTAGCTTAACCCTTTGCTTGCCGTCTTCTCCAGCTTTTGGTCATACTTCAAACCATCCATGATGGTTTGATGACGATCTTTTATTTCCAGGGGGATCATCTAAATAAGTGGTCATCCTAATTGTCAATCATTCTGGTGATATCTTTATGTAAGACCTTCCTACATGCTTGTCCTGTTAGATATCTTTTTCTGCGCAGGCGCACTTTCAGGCGTAGATCTGTGGTGAGCTTTGTTTTCAGACAGTCATTGAAGTTTACCTTTCTCACCACAGTTCTTTGGAAATGACCAAGGGTCGTAAGAGACAAAGTGTTTACCAAGTGTATAAGAAGAATGAAAGGCCTCCGAAGAGCTTTGTGCAGAGAGCTCTCCTGATAAAGCTTTTTGGCATTTGCTATCACAGGGGCCCGCTGTCACCATAGGCTGCAGCTAATAGCGGCCTGATAGCGGCGACTAATAACAAAGATGCCACAGGAACCCTGCAGTGGACCAACGGAGATGTGATCATCTGTCCAAGCGGTAAGTTGACTAAGTTCACTATAAAGTCCCCAGTCTATATAGTGATTGAGGGATTTATGGGTTTGGGTGGCTGCTCGCACACAGTAAACTTGTATGAATCATGAGAAAAGCAGCTTTTAAAAAGAGCGTGCACAATGCTCTCGCAAGTCATGTTTGAACTGATGCAGCTTGCAATTTATACCCAATTCATTTATATATTCAGAAACTAGAAGATGTTAACTTTAAAATAATGCATCACACATGTAATTTGGGTTTTCAGTCCCTAAGTTATTTGCTTTCCATTCGGGTATGCAAAATAGGCAAGGAATACTTCTTGAAGCGGAGTCCCAAGGCTTTATAATATGATCTGTGGTGACAGTTTGGTTCTCATGGCAATCAAAACAGCAAATTGAATCAAGGTTATATTTATGGAGACTTTAGAGGCATTTTATCAGGCGCCCTTTGTGTGAAGACAAGAAACGTGTGCCATGACTGTTGACATTTTTCTATTATGCATTATTAAAAGGCGAACGTCAGACCTGTCAAAAAGGCTAATGCTAATGGGAAATTAAAGTCCAAACACGCCACTCTTACAGACTTATATTAAAGACCTTTGCCTTCACAGCAAGTGTAAATCATCCATTTTTGAGATATGCCAGTTTTAGCAGACATGAACACTAAGAATATAAATACATGGATCTCATATTTCTATTAAAACTACAGTATCTATGCTTGAAATGTAGAAACTTTCCTAGGGATACATGTGTGTTGTCCTCCATTAGTGTTGTGGTCCCTGGAGATGTGGGTATACTTGTCCTCTTTTTACCCCAAAATTCCATTGTAGTATTTACTCAGGGTCATCTAATTTCTGCTATTTGATCTCAGGAAGGAAGGATTATGAAACAACTAAACACTGGCCCATAGACCTGTGAGAGACAATTATGGATTTTTAGTGAACTATTCCTTATTCCTGAATACATCTATGGATAACACCTATTCTCTCACTTCGTAAGTCAGTAGTTTCCTTTGTAAACTGTCTGTTTGAAAAGCTGATTTGCAACAGTTAGTGTGGGCTACTATTAAAATTAACACAACTTAATCAGGAGCAGTTTGTTGGTATTGCTGGTCACACAGGCAGCTTGCATGAATATACAATACAGTTGAGGCAAACATAGTGTTTGAGTTATTTCTCAAAAATTTTATTTAAATAAAAGATTTTAGATGTGAATTTTACATCCTTGTTCATATTTCAGATTATATTTAAAAATTAAATCAAATGCATCAAAACCAATTGGATAAACTGAAAAGTTGATAAACTCTTAAAGTTGAAATAAAGACTAGCTTGGTGTAACTCATAGACATATATACTTATATCATATGATGATTGGAATTCATCATTCAAACCATTCAATAAAACAATCTATAACATAACAATATGTAACATAAATAAAATGCATTTCCAACACATTAACAGTGATATATTCTCCTACCCCAGTACTGTCGAGCCCTGACATGTTATTAACATAATTGACGAGGTCCAACGATAAAAATGACCCAAACCCACCTAACGTAGCAGACATCCAAAGTTGTGCCGACATCTTTTGCTAAGGGCGAAAATGCACCCTTACTGACAACATCTTGTCCAACGGGGATGGGGGGCAGAGTGAGCATCGATGTGGGCCTAACCGTAACAGGGTAGCCTTGCTAACATTAGCTGAAGTGCTGACTAATGTTAATTCATGAGGATGTTTGTAATTAGGAAATGAAAATGTTGTTTGACTGGCAAGTTGAGTTGTTTGACTAGCTTGATTCTTTAAAAATCGTCAAGGCAAATTATTTAAAGTAAACTTGTAAACGTTTTTTGAGCAAAATTAACATCAGCGTAAACCACCCTTCTCTGCCTCCAATTGGCTCACAAGTCATGCCTAAAGTTAACCTATGTAATCAGTTAAGGCAGTGAGTACTAGAAAATTAGAAGCAGAGCAGGGCAGGTGATTGCTTTATCATCATCATTTGGCACAGAGATTCTTTGGTTCGGAGATTCTGCCTAATAATGTAAGATGTAATAATCTAAGATCATGTGGGATTTGGAATTAAATATACGCAATGTCAACTGAAAAATAAGCTGTTTACCCATGTATAACTTGGACTATATCACTGAGGTCCTCAGAGCATCTTCTGTGATTGGAAAAATCTGTTTCCTATTAATTCCCTTTATATATATTGATTTATCAGTGCTGATTTTCATTTAAATGTTTTTTTTTTTTGTATTCACTCAGGATTTGCCCAGATATTTTTGTGTATTAGGGATTGTTTAGAACAGGCTAGACTTCTTCCCCTCAAGATTTATTCAACATTTTACTGTTTTCTTCAAATGTCTGTAATGTATGGGTTACATTTATGTGGAGACCTTCAAGTTAGCGAGATAAATCTTGTCTAGATAAGAACGGGGCAGGACATCAAGCTGTGATGGCTGTTATGATTGTCTTGTTATCATCTTTGCAAATATAAAATGTGCTGACTGACTCAATTACTATTGATCTACTTTATTTAATTGGATTGCATAGTTGAACACTTTTTTCCTATGACAATTTAGCATTGTCAGCGGGATCTGCTATTACTGACTTTTTTTTTTCCAAAGACTGCATTTGTCAGCAGAGTCAGGTACCACATAAAGCAGCAGTGTTCCAGCACCCCATTTAGAAGTTTAAGAGAGGAAGGACTTCTGTCGTCGAGGTCCCTAGGGGTCGGCGAGAGATGCAAACTCCTGCTTTGAGACGGATGGATAAATCTTCTGTTGGCACAGTTTAAAGTAATTTATTTTAAGAGAAAATTTTGAAAATAGATTATAGAAAGATTATTTTAGAAAACTAAATATAAATGAAATTTTAGCTCCAAAACTATATTTGGGGAAAAAAGCTAAATAAAACTAAAATAAATAGGTTAATAATTTAAATGTACTAAAATCAGTATAATACTAAAGAACCTAACTTAAGGTGCATAAATACAGAGCAAATAAAAAAAGTTAAATACTGATAACTCTTTCTGTTGGGGAGAGGAACGGTAATGTGGCGTTTTCCACCTAAGAACAAAAACATTCACAAAAGGATTACTTGAGAGGGCCCCTCTAAAGCACTAGAGGGAAGGCTGTAGGTATTACCAGAAGGTCCTTGATTTTACTTAGACATAAGTAATCTAGAGAGGGATCCCCGTCATTATCCAAGTGTTACCTGTCTAACCAGTATGTACATATTGAACACGGGTAAATTAGTTAAGAATAATGGGACAAATTTGCAGTTCTAATAGAATGGGAAAAAGACAAGGTTCCAGGAAATTGCCTACCCCCAAGGAGAAACATTTGATTTTATGCTAATAAAACGTGGGCTCTAAAGCACTGCATGCATTAATGACTGGATCGCATTTGCAGATTTTCCTCAGGGAGGTTCTGATAATGTTGCAACACTAAAAAAAGTTGGAAGATAGATAAACCAATATGAGAAGAAATTAGTGGCTAAAAGGAATTTAAGGCAGGAAGAGTAACAGACTTTGAGAAAACAAAAGGCCTCTTTAAAATGTTGGATGATGGATGAAGCTGAGAGATGTTTTAGAAAACAGCAAAACAAGGAGATGCAAAGGAAGACAGGATGAAAGCAAGGATGTGTGGAACATCTGAAAACTGCTTTGTGTCTGCAAAACATGCTGAAACACACACACCAGATCCTCCACCATACAACCCATTCTCAAACACTAATTCTTTTGTTTCTTCCTCTTTACACCCTGATTTGCAGGGTTGTGGTAACCTTCTGAGAGGACTTGAATGTCTGCCCCTTTACCCCTCTTGTTCAACTGCAAGTCCATTCTCAACCAGACAACAGTTCGTCCGCAGCCTCAGCGGTGTTTGGAATCATGCCATAGTAACCCAATCACAAGCTGCAGGACCACAGTAAACTTCACAAGCAGCTGGGGGTAGCTCTTATCGACTTGCTGCCCAGCACCAGAGACACTGTGTCCGAGCCTATAGCTGGATTTATGCTTGAAGCATCCGCAATGTCCGTGTGGCCAAATTATGACAATTTGAGCTTTCACGGCACTCAACGGACTCCATGAAGCCAGAATTTTCGCACGCAACACATAGAATTTTTAAAATTTGTAACTACGCCGATAGATCCGCAGGGAACACATGGCGAGCGAGCAGCAGCTCCGGCTGGCGATGGTTTGCAAATGTAAACATCTACAGACATCTCGTTATTTAGCTCATACTTATCAACACATTATGGAAAAACTCCAGGAAAGAAATTGGTGTCACTCTTAAATGGCATGAAGAGGCTTTGTCAAATAAACAGCTGTATTTTTTACTTCCTTGTGTAGTGCGGTGTAGTAATCTGGAGGTTTGAATATTTAAGGGCCGTCCAACCTCTGCACCAGAATGCGGGCTGACTGGATAAGTTGGAGGGGATCAGAACTGATTGCCAGTCAACACCTCTGAGCGGTAATGCACCACACCTCGTCAACAAACAAAAAAGTGTTGCGGTTCTTTGTACTGATGTTCCCCTTACAATCAAACACACACAGATTCTTTTTTCTTGCAGAGAAGACCTGCTTCATTCTAAATATTTCGATCTTTGTGATGACTTGACCTAGTTGACATGCTATTTCTGCGTTAGAGTCGAAATCTGAAAGACTGGTTCCAACATATGCTCAGTTTGACTCAGAGGGCTAAAAAGCACCTTCAGTGTTTCAGATGACAGCTTGTAATCAAAATATATATTTAAGGTAGAATCAGGAGCAAACAACTTCTGTTCTTTAGGATAGGTGAGTTCTCTGTTTCCCCAAAACTTAGTGTAAACTATGTTTTTTTAAATTTCTGCCTCTGGACAAATGACAAAAGAGTGACAAAAGTTCTGCCAATTGTTCTCACCTACATGAGAATAATACTAAGGGTGAAGGTTAACCATAGTCTTTTTTAGGTGCTTTTGGTTTGGTAGGTCTTCAAACTTGGGCACTGGACCTTTGGCTATGCCTTTACTCTTTACTTCCTTCTATGATGACAGCATGTTAGCTTACTGTTGAACCTCTCCAATATACTTTCTAAAGTTTCACAGATGGTGAGGGAGACTTTTCCACCAAGGGCACCTGGTTATCTCCATTCCTTCATCTACTAAATACATCATGAAATAAGGAGTCACTTCTTACAGATTAATTACCAAATGAGGTTTTCCGCAGCAGCCAAGATGGCATGAAGCGCCACAAGACCACTGATTAGGATGCCTGTCTTTTTAGCAAAGACTTATTTTCTTTTTTTGTTAGACATTTTCTCTGCACTTGGTGGAAATACTTTTTCTGATAACAGGAAAAGATAGAAAGAAAACTATTTAACAACAAAATAACTATGAAAAGGCATATAGATCCTATTTAATTTCATCTGTTTATGTTGCTGCTGTTAAACTGCTCTGATGGTGTATTTCATTGGCAAGATAATTCAAAGTGCTAAAAAAAAAAAAAAACATAAAATGGAAAAAAGATAGACTGGAATGTCACTCAAACAAATAAGTTTGATCTAGATTTTCAGCAACTTGGTGTTTCAGTAGTGTTACAGCTTCCTAGGAGTTAATTCCAATCTTCTATAAGGAGCCTGTAAAATAAAGAATAGAACATCTTTAAAAAAGAGTTTTAAGCAGGGGGCTTGCTATTTTGATGGAACACACCTTGTTCTACTTTCTAAGAGGGGGAGGCTATGATAGGACACATTTGCTGAGGTCCTGTTCTGCAACACTGACATGATTAACGCCCTAGAAAAATCTATGGCAATATGCTTTACATTCATCCAAACACTAGGTGATAAGTAATGAGCTTTGGAAAAATACAGGCATGGGACTTTAAAAAGCACTTCGAGGCGATATGTGTCTGTTGCTGAACTCTATCAAGTGGGTGGACAGAAAGACAAAAAAGGTTTGGGCTGCTCAGTAATCAACACACAATGAATTCTGTGCCTGCAGCCCATGAGTGAAGAAGCCAGAGAGCCATTAGGGATGGAGAATCTCTTTGGTATTAAATCAATTTGTCATATGCGCTGCTCCTTAAGATGGGGGCTCAATTACTTGAGTCTAGATGATAACTCAAGGCAATTAAGGCCCATCCCTGCCCAGTTCAGGCTTCTACACATGCTCTCTAATTGGAATCTGTAACAGCAATCATGGGCCAGAATGAGGAGAATCATTAGATAGGGGGTCAGCAAGTGCCCCAAGGTTCTTCTCAATCAATCATCCTGATCAGAGCCTAATTATACCATTACATACGTTTTATCATTTCCCATTTTTCACTACTCCAAAGACACCACATCCCACAAGTAAACCATGATAAGTGTCCCCTTAAAGTGTTATTTAAGAAGATCCCACAACAGCCCACCAACATAAAATTATTCATGTTTGACAGGAAATCAACTTGGGTCTCAGAGTTTGTGCTTGGTGTCATGCAGCTTTTAGATGCCCCTTACAGCAGATTTTAGATGCCCTAATAACCAAATAAAATGTCTAAACTACCTCACTATGGTAGCAGCCGTTCAAAATGGCCCTTCCCAGTCAAACGCCAGCCAAATGGCAGCCCACTTCCCTCCAACTCCCAGCGAAATCCCTTCCGACTTCCAGCCAGTGGAGTGACCCCCTCTTGCATATTTTTTTACTCTGACTCCACCCTTTCACCGAATTACAAAGTCGGACCAGGAGACTATGCTTCTCTTTAGATCTGAATGTCCACAAATCATTAAAGAAAGAATATTTTATGACAAATAATGTTTAAAAAGGAATTGTAGGGGACCAGCCAAGGGCCAATCAAGGAAAGTGGGTAAATTTTGAATGGCTAATACTTTAGCATGCAGTCTGCCGAGCTTGTGCTATTGAGGTCATATTGGAGTCAGGTATGTTGAAGCAGAGACGCGTATAGAAGTTTTAGGACCCTCAAGGGCTTTACTGTCTATTCCAGGGGTCGGCAACACAAAATGTTCAAAGAGCCATATTAAACCAAAAAAATTATAAACCTTACAGGCTTATATATAAGCCTCCTAAGGGCTCTGCGTGTATATTTGCCCACTATCACAATGACTAAGTAGGTTTAAATACATAATAAGCATTCATGATTAAATGTTTATTTTCCATGCAGCACATTCTGGAGAAAAATACACACCATGTGACTATCTGCTGTATGATATTTGTTACTTTAAGTTTAACTTCCATTACAGTATCAATGTATTATGATTTCTTGAATCAATGGAATTATCCATCTATCCATCCATTTTCTGTCACGCTTATCCCAAGTGGGGTTGCATGGGGTGCTGGTGCCTAACTCCAGCTGTCTACGGGCAAGAGATGGGGTACACCCTGGACAGGTCGCCAGTCCATTGCAAGGCAACAAACAGGACAAACAGGACAAACAACCATTCACAAATACTGTAATGAGAATTTAGAGAAGCCAATTAACCAAACAGTCATGTTTTTGGACTGTGGGAGAAAGCTGGAGTAACCAGAGGGAACCCACACATGCTCAGGGAGAACATGCAAACTCAAACATGCAGAAAGACCCCTGGCTGGGAATCAAACCCAGAACCTACTGAGCAGCCCTCGATGGAATTATAGAAATACAATAAATTATTATTTTGAAAAAAAAAA
>NW_015150596.1:412214-417058 GCF_000732505.1 Cyprinodon variegatus
ACAGACAGACAGATGTTTGATCAGCAACAGCTGAAGGTTTTTTGCTGTGCATATTCCAGTAATTTCCACCAGATGCCACTATTCACCAAGCCAGAACCGGGTAACCTTGAGAGACGCCCCCAACAAACATTTGGCAATCTTGGCAGCAGCTGCCTACATATGCAGCAGCTGCCTATAGCAGCTGTAAGATTAAGCTGTAACACAGAGTAGGATATTTTACAGGACACCAAGGCATCCACTGATTTATTTAAAACAAATAATCATTCACGCAGCACAAGCAGTTACTGGATTAAAGGTAAGATTAGTTTAGTTTAGAGAAAATAAATAGTTAAAAAATTTAGCTGAGGGATTGAATGACAGAATTGTGTCTTGTGTTAAAGTGAAAAGTGTGTTTCTCAAAATGATAGTGTATGTGACTGAGTGAGCAAAGTGAGAAAGGGACACAGAGGGATAGCCATTGCCATAGATAAACTGCTGCATTATTTAGTTATCTATACCTTTCCTTTATCATGATGATCTTCATCAGGCTAACCACAGGAGGAACAGGGCCAGGAGAATGGTTAAAATCTGTGGGAAGTACTTGACAGCAGAGTTCTTTTGTATCATTTCAAGTATCAAAATCCTTTTAGGGGTGACAGTTTTGAGGATACCTTGGTAATGTATTTATGTTGACGGCACAACTCTGAAACAACACAGCGTGACGGCAGATGCCAAGGTACAGGGATATATATATTTTGCCAGGAAACAGTATTATACCCCAGTTTCCTGCCATCCTGTCGTATTAGCGGTCATCCATATTATTGTATTACAAAATGATACAAAAAAACATTAACTTGCGTCCTTAAACGGAACTGTTGCTAGAGTCATAATCTGATCACCTATTTGTAGTTTGCAATTGGTTAACAAATTATCATTTTAGATTTCTGGTGCACCTATCTTAAAATATAATGGATACTCGAGGTTGAGTGGGGTTGTAGGACGGTTCGCAGGTTAATTTGTAAAATTTCCTTTATTTTCATATACAAAACTTGATTGGTATGGCTTTGACCAAATAAGGTATTATTTGGCAGTAGGAGCTTGTCTTGACACCCCTGTTTTCAAGTTAACTATGTTGCTCACAACAGGGAGGAGAAGTAAATTGTTCTTACAATTTCACTGTCAAGAAGGGATGAGTTTTTTTCAACAAACGCATTTATTATGCAAAAAAAGAATGTAACAAATACAGGTAAAGCAGGTGACACACAGTATTAAGACATTTCACAGTCAGATAAAAGTTTATTTACATAATAATCTTATAAAAAAACCAAAAGCAAACAAATGGTCACACCATTTAGAATGGAAATATGAAAAATAACCACATCTCCCTTATGGGATAACCTGTTAATCATAATTAAGGTATAGAGGTTAAAGTAAAGCTGGATTTATGCTACTTAAGTATAACAATTAGTATGTTCGATTATTTAAGAGACAACTCATGCTTTAATGATTTAAAAAAATAAAAGGTAAAATATTAGCTTTTTTCTATGCTAAGATATTGCACAAACATTTACAAACCAGCTCAAGTCTAGTCTTCCATAATACTTTAAAAGAATAAACATTTACACTTACGTTTTACCAATTTTTCAAAACATGTCAGACATAAGATCAACTATCCTGTCAGATCGGTTGTTATTAGAAATATCATTATCTTTGGTTTAACTCTTGACCTTCTGCTTCAAAAGTCTCCTATTATCCCAAGCTTTAATCGGAGACCTGTGCTAGTTGGATCTACTGTTCCACCTCCACATATCAAATTGTATCTAAATTTTTACAAGTTAAGGCAAAAGTCAGTAAACAAGCAGGTATAAAAACAATAACAAAAAGATTGATGGGAAATAACAAGCTGCAGTTTTTACCTAGTTTGGCCCAGCAAAAAACCATATGTCATATTTAAAGGGTGGAGCATTCTCCTAATCAAACATTCCTAATTAACATTACTGATTAATGCAAAAATATTGCTTCCATTCCACCCAGCTCTTGGTATTTATACATTCTTATAACATAAACAGCAATCATAAGAATGATGGTTCATTTTTCCCAACTGATAATGTCAGTTTTAGTATTTCCGCTTAGGTCTGTATCTTTAATAATATTTAAATTTTAAGGCAGTGACAGTATTATGGAAGATTAATTTGCTATCAGAAAAGCTACTGAAATGAGTTTGAATAAGTGAAACAAAACTATCTTGCAAATAAAATATTTTTTTATAGGATGCACATAGAAAAAAAAAAAAACCTCAATGTTGATAAGGCCAAGACAGATGTTTGAAAAGGTAAAACAAAACAACCATTTGGATTCAGAGACACCTCCATCTTACTGGGGCGATGGAGGTGTCAGATGCACTAGATGCGGCACCAGCTTTCAGTGTCCTTGGCAAGAAACTTCTCCCGCATTGCCTACTTTGGATGGTCAATGAACGGTAGCCTCGCTTCTGCCAGTGAGCCCAAGGACAGCTGTGGCTACAATGTAGTTTGCCAGCATTAGTTTTTGAGTGTGTGTGTGAATGACTGAATGTAGTGTAAAGTACTTAGGTTAAGTCTCCTCACTTGTAAAAGCACTATATAAGTACAGGCCATTTATCATTTACATTTTACTGTAGACAGTATCGAACAGTGACATATTGCTTGAATATATGGAAGAACAACACGAAGGAAAGAGGTACCTTTGAAAATTGTTTAAAATGAGGGTTCTTTGGAGTTCCTGTGGGAGATCGGCAAGGAAATAATTTAAGCATTTATATCAACAGTTGGGCCCCAATAAACAGTACGCTACCCTGACTGTTAAAGAGATTAAACTCAAAGAGAGTTGACCTGAATCATAATAAAATCATACTAAAATGTTATGTGTTCAGCATTTTTAGGACTCTATTATTCTTACTGCTGCTCCTCACATCATCCTGATCTTTAAATGTTTGTTTTCTCCTTGATCCATTCTCTGAACTTGATAACACGGGAGTAGATTCCAGGCTTGTCCCGTTGAGCGCAGCCCTCACCCCAGCTAACAATGCCAGCCTGAAACCACTTCCCGCTTTCCTCAAGGCATGCCAGGGGGCCTCCAGAGTCTCCCTGCAGAGTGTCATATGTGAACAAGTAATAGATAATTAGATTGGGTTTGGGTGTGAGGGCACAGCAAACACAAAGGTGTCAAAATCTCCCCCCTTTCCTTCTTTTCTGATGTTATACAGTCCCACCTGGCATGCGTCGACTCCTCCTTCAAGGAATCCACTGCAGAACATCCTGGATGTAACCCGGCCCCCCATGAACTTATTACATACTTCATCATTAATGAGTTTCACTGATGCCTTCTGAAGCATAATCGCCTTGCGCCCTTTAAAGTGGAAAGAGAAGGATCAGCATGTTATCATGTAACCATCTTACCTTCATAAGAAAGGTTTAGGAGACACAGTGAGAGTCCATGCTTATCTTAGAGATAGGGAAGGTGACTTAAAGAGAGTCATAACTAAAATATAACGTAAATATCTTGAAAATAGCCTGTACTATTTGACCCTATTCAACTAATATATCGTTTAATGATCAGACTGACACCTCAGTAGTGCAGCGTCAATGCACATATAAGCCTGTGGCCTATTTACACGGAATATACTTCGGGTTAAAAGGTTCAGAGCTGTCCGGCGGATATGGTGTCATGTTAGATGGGTCCAACCTAGAAAACAACTGAAGATTTCCATTTAAGATTTTTGGGATATTTTTGAGTATATAGACACTACTCAAAAAAATTAAAGGAACACTTTGTAATCAGAGTATAGCATCAAGTTAATTAAACATCTGGGATATTGATTTGAATGGTTTTACAGGTTGAGGCCACTGACATTTTTTCCACTCCTCATCTTTTCTGACTCTTTTTCACCAGTTTTGCATTTCGCTAGGGTCACTGTCACCACTGTTAGCATGAGGCGCTACCTGGACCCTACAGAGGTTGCACAGGCAGTCATATTCCTCCAGGATGGCATATCAATACGTGCCATTGCCAGAAGGTTTGCTGTGTCTCCCAGCACAATCTCAAGAGCATGGAGGAGATTCCAGGAGACAGGCAGTTACGCCAGCAGAGCTGGACAGGGCCGTAGAAGGTCTACAACCCATCAGCAGGACCGGTATCTGCTCCTTTGTGCAAGGAGGAGTAGGAGGAGCACTGCCAGAGCCCTACAAAATGACCTCCAGCAGGCCACTGGTCTGAATGTCTCTGACCAAACAATCAGAAACAGACTTCACGAGGGTGGCCTGAGGGCCCGACGTCCTCTAGCGGGCCCTGTGCTCATTGCCCGGCACAGTGGAGCTCAATTGGCATTTGCCACAGAACACCAGAATTGGCAAGTCGCCACTGGCGCCCTGTGCTTTTCACAGATGAGAGCAAGTTCACCCTGAGCTCATGTGACAGACATTAAAGGGTCTGGAGAAGCTGTGGAGAACATTATGTTGACTGTAAAATCATTCAACATGACCGGTTTGGTGGTGGGTCACTGATGGTCTGGGGAGGCATATCCATGGAGGGACGCACAGACCTATACAGGCTAGACCGCGGCACCCTGACTGTCATTAGGTATTGGGATGAAATCCTTGAACCCATTGTTCCTGCCTGATCTGGATTCTGTTTTGTCTGTTCCTGCCTGATCTGTATCCCTGACCAGGATCGGCATCCTGCTAATCCCCAGGAGCTGCAGCACTGGGGACGTCAGCTATCAGCCCATCTGCTGGATCGCACCCCCTTCAAGGGTGATGGACTGAACTGCAAAACCAGGTAAGTGACTCACTGAGATCATCATCTTCAGTCAGATGACCATGATCACT
>NW_015150596.1:417358-431098 GCF_000732505.1 Cyprinodon variegatus
TATTTATTTATTTATCTATTTATTTTTTAAGAACACACACTGTGAGAACAAACAGATGAGTGCTGCAGGTCTGGGTTTTGGCAACAGGCAACAGTATCATTAGAAAACTTTGCAATGCCTCTTTAAGTGAATGGTGCAGATCAGACAAGATCACTGAAAAGTGACCTGATAAAGAAGCAGTTAAAATAAGCCAAATAAAGAAAACAGCAAAAAGGAATAATATGACAAATTAGTGACTCGAAGATCACAAAGAAGCCAAAACATTACTTCTGCAATAATAATTGTAGAACAAATGTTAACCATAAATCAGAGAGTAAAAACCCAATACCTCCTTCCCGTGTAACTCCCCAGCCTGTGATCGAGCACGTCATTCCTGGAGGAAAGACATGAGAGGATGCAGGGAGGCAGATTGGTTGGACGGTGTTGCTGAACTCTAGAGGCTCACTAAGCTTTAGCAGAGCAATGTCGTAGTCAGAGGTCACTTGATCATAAGATGGGTGGAGGATGATTCTCTTCACTTTACGCATCTGAGCTTTCTCTGGCTCATACTGAGACTGCAATCCACTGTACGTAATCCAATTGGCTTGAAGACCATGTCTGTTGAAACATTACAAACATTAGGTAAATAATTTACTTATATTTAATCCCTGTTTTTTGTTTGTTTTTTTTTTCAGGATTGTTCACAACTTTATCCTTCAACTTTCTGCGGTGGTCCTTTTTTGTAGTTGTTGTGGCTCAAAGCAGTATTTTAAACTGGACCTGCTGTCCTTTTTAGGAACATGTCCAAGGAAGGAGACTCCGAGTGTTAGGTTCTCAGAACTGGGTGAAGTTGCAGTTTACCTCTCACAGGGTGGCAGGCTAATTGATTTACGGTAGCTTCCATTACCTCAGTCAGTGGTGACCTTTAAGAAGGAGCAGGCTCCCTCAGGCAGATGGTTATTGTATCCAGAGCACTTCAGGATCCACTCTGGCTAAGACTTTCATTGTATCTATCCCCTGTAGGCTTATGTCCTGCTCCTTCCACAGCTAACCTACACAGCACACAAGTATCTGTACTTTCTATTCCTTACATTTTTAAAACAAACGTCACTCGTTACTCTTGGCTTCAGTTTAATGTTTATAAATATTTATTTCACGTCATGTGCGCCATCTAATGCAGATCATTGTCTCCATCCACATCTAGTGAAAACTAGTGTAATTGGATGAGTTGTATAACACAAACACTCATTGGTTAGCTAAAGGAAATCATCAGAAGCAAGCAGGTGTTCTTGAAACTGCAAACGCGAATAGTCTATGCCATGCTACAATGAACGGATTCAGAAAAAGATTTTGAAATGTCTGAAAGGTCGGACACAGGCGAGAACGTATCGGGAGACGGAGACCAACAAGACCTCCCTCTTCCTTGGCCCTATCTCAAAGAACATTTTGAAATAGTTGAAAAATTTAGCTTTCAATTCATATAGTGGCATCTGGCTGTTTTTTTCTAAAGGTTACTTTATACTTTTAGTTTTTGGAGCACATACTGTTTCACTTTTACTTAAGTAAAGAGGTCAAGTTGATACTTTTACCAGAGTGTTTTTAAACTGCATTAACTATACTTCTCCTCAAGTAACAAATTTGTGTACTTTTGACACCACTGTTTCTTGGGTGAGTATTTGGGTGCTATTTTTACTTCTTTTTTAAATAGAACTTTTTTCACATTGTCTGGTTTAAGACGGTTTCTTTGTTGACTAATTTAGGCAATTTAAACAGTAGATTTATCAGGTTGTGTGGACGTTTTGAAGACCCAAATGCAGAGAGGTGTAAGCACTGATGAGTTTGGATGATTTATTAAAGTCCAAGGGGAACAGAGGCAAAAATACTGAAAACCAAACAAAAACCAATAACGTGAGGGGAAATATGTTAGAGAAGCTAGAGACTAGAAGGCAACAAAATAAACGTCTACAACACACAAGATACCAACACTGAATGAAGGCTCTGGTGCTCTTTTAAGCCGAGCACTATGATTATAAAGATTATTTTCACCTGTGTAGGCTACCCAAGTTCTCCACAAAGATCTTCTACAATAGAGATGCACAACTCGCACTAACTCACACAAAGAAACCCTGACAAAATTATTAAGACAATTTAATTGAGATAGATAAATAGGGTCAAATAATATTAGGGAATAAATGTCGTACTCATGCTGGTGTCTTTAGTATGGAAGAAAAAACAAAAAGATAAAAAATTGTGATGTACCATCACAATCATCATCTGCTTCCAACAAGCTAAAATCTCTCCCTCCGGGATCATGGACTTCTCCTAACCATAAGCTGCCTTAAACTACTTAATGCAACATGCCATCATCCATACTCATCCACTTAGCAATTTGTCTTGCCTTCCCGAACCCCCGCAGTTGTTTCCATATTCTGCTCTCCTTTTGCATATCCAAGAAAATAAACTGTTTATATCTGCTTCTCTCTGTGCTTGTTCCTACCTAAAGAGTCCTTTTCTTAAGCAAAAAGTTGGATGACAGAACATGCATTTCATACAATCCTTGTTAAATTAATATAACTTCAACAAAAACACAATGTTAAAAGATGCTTTAAAATACCAGATTATTTCCAAATCTTAGTGTTTAACACTTTACAATAGTTTTATCTTAGTAAACTCAACCATTTTGATATTGTAAAAACATTTCTGGAAAACAACCAGCTGATAAATGGTTGTATCGTGACTGTGCTTGCACTAATATGGTTATAGTTATGGTTAGTACGGTATCAACAGCCTGAATTGATTTGTTTTATTGATCAGAATTAAACAAAAAAAATATTTGAGTATAATGCAAAGAAAAAGTCTTAAAAGTCACATTAGTTGTTTGTTCTGTGCGTGTCTGTAAGTGCAAGAGCCTGTTACTCACTCATGGGAAAATTTGAAACAGTGAGCTGCAGACAAAAGCCACCTATCCGAGATGATTGAGGCGCCGCAAGCATGGCCAGATGTCCTGAAGTGAAGGCTGACCTGCCAGGGCCACTCTCCACTGTCTGCGTTCTGCCCTCCTATGATGCGTGTCATCTTGTAAGGCCTGATGCCGCAGTCTTAAATTCAACAGAGATTTACTTTAAACTTATTTAATGGTCAGAATGCCAGTCATTGCTGTTAATGATATAGATTATATGTAAATCCTAATAAGAAACACAGTATAAAGACAAATAAAAAACAGGAAAATAAGGAAACTCTGAGGCCTAAATATGAGAAACACATATATCAATAAAATAACACATTCAGACATGAAGCTGCTTTTAACAAAGAATAAAAATGAAGTAGCACATGCCCTGAGGCTTTTTTCCTAACAGACAGCCCAACATGAAACTTGCCTTAGTAACTATAATCTAGCTTGAATGACACTGACAAGATAAAATGGAAAAAAAACAAAAAAAAAAAAAAAACAATTGAACTGTCCAAAAAAAAAGAAAATTGAGAAATTTCTCACCACAGTGAGCTTCATCTGAATTATCAGAGCAGTCACTGACATGGTCACATTCAGCATTCACCTTGTTGATGCATTTCCCACTGTCGCATTTAAAGCTGTAGTCAGAGCACATATTTGGGGCTGCAAAAGGGGGTGAAAAAGAACAAAAGTGAAAACACACATTTAACTGGTAAAATACTATGCAATCAGTGAGAACACAGTGTGAGGCTTCAATGTAAGCAGATTGCGTTGATTGGGATTAAGGCCTAATATGCCTCCATATTCACAGAATTAAAACTCAAAAGCATGTGAGCATCTATGAACGGTACAGAGAAATCTGAAAGACATTGATGAAGAAAGAAAAGGTCGGTGGTAGAAAATGAAAGATGGAGTTAAAGAACAATGACAAGAAAAATATTTTTAAATAAAATTATGTCAAAAACAAAAAGTGTTAATCTCATCTTCTTACAGGATTTGCATGTGGCCTCATCATTTCCATCCTCACAGTCCATTACATTGTCACAGACAACATCTTGAGGAAGACAAACTCCATTTCCACACCTCCACTCGTTTGGTTCGCAATCAGCTGTCAAATAAAACATTTAGGAAAAAATTAATATAGACATCATACAGAAGGTCGACCTGTAGCAAAGATAATTTTAGCACCTGGCATCATATTTCTTGCAAGCATTAAAAGAGCTTAGGGATAAGAGACCACACTGTATCAGCACCAGCCAGGCATTAGCTGGCTACTGCTATTAAAGATGTTTAAAGTTTGATTTCAAAGCAGCTAAAGTCTTTGATCATGCCATGCGATTATGACAGCACAATGAGCAGACCTAATGTCCCATGAACAACCATTTAAAACCAGCTGACCATTAAGTCAACACAGCTGGATTACTTCAGATCTTACAAAAAATCTCTGTCCTTTGGGAATGCAGGTTGTTTTTCCTGCTGTCTCTATTCATGCCTACAAAATGATATTACCATGACTACTATAGCATATCAATAGCATTTTTTTGTTAACATTTGTTAGAGTTTGATTCTGGCATTGACCTATGTGCTAATTCATTGCTAACTGTGATCCAAAGAAACCACACAAGCTAAAATCAATGACATTTTCACTAATCAGCTCAGACTGATAAGTGAAGCTCTAAAGTAACTGTGCAGAATTTTTTTTGTACTGCTGTAAATTAAATGCTAGAAGCCCTTGTTTTCTTCTTTTCTTTCTCATCATCACTGCTAATATGATGGCAGGATTTTTTCCAAGTACAGGTAGACAAATCTGTATGCTATATTTACAATTATGCTGAAGACTGTATACCTTGTTCAATGAAGCAGGCTATGTGCAAATTGTAGGTATACATGAGTCTGTTAATGAAGAGCCTAGTGAATGCCAGACTGTGCAAAGGAGAGCTGATAATTGTTAGGAATCCAGTTTGTGTGGGTTGTGTTTTTGCTGTTTTTCTCTCCCTCCACCACCAGGTGGTGCCCTGTCCTCATTGGTCCTCCTGCACACCTGCGGCAGGTTGGCTCATCACTGAGGAGTATTTCAGCGACGGACTGTCACTACCTCGACGCCAGAGTGTTCGCCAGTTTTGGGTACTCTAGCCAAGCTGAGTTTAGCTGAGTCTAACTGAGTCTTTGTTTCTCTGAGTCTAACATTGTTTTTGTCTTTTGCCTTTCGGCAGGAAGTCATCCTGCATACTGGATGTTTGGCCTTCTCCCCCCGGAAGGATTGTTTGAGCTTCACACTGAGCAGGGGATTAATCTCCACACGTCCCGTTCAAGTTCTCCTGGAAATCTAAATGGCAGTCCGCTCTGCATTGGTCCTCAGGAACCAACCAAACCAAAACCTGTCCGCCCTTCAACCAAGAAACCTTTCTCTGCAAACGTGAGTCCCGTTTATCTCTGTTTTTGCAAGATGTTGTTCAAAGTTCCCATGGACCCTGAACTAACCTCTGTGAACTTCCCTTCTCACTTCCAGTTCCGGTTCACCAGCTCTCTGAGTTCCCCTGAATCCAACCCATTTGAACTCCTCAATAAACCTGTTAAACTTTTACTCTGGTTTCTCTGAGTGGTTTTCTGCACGTGGGTCAGATCTCTTAAAAACATTCTGACAATAATAACACTATACTTATTAATGTAGAGGGATCGTTCATTCCAGCTCCTTTTCGATGGAGCCAGACTAAAGGCCAGACACAGTGTGAATAGCAGCACAGTCACAAAACCATTATGTTAGATTTCTTGGTGTGCAGCCCGCATGATGCTTGTCATTATTAGGTTTTAACCCTTTTTCATGAGGAAAGTATGACCCATGCTCTTATAATTTCTCTGATGAAGCAAAAATTGTACCTGATAGCCAGGATTTGTTAATAACCAAAAACTACTGCTAGCTCTAGATTACTAAGAGGACCAGGGATACTCACTGCATTGTATCTCATCACTCCCATCTCCACAATCGTTGACATTATCACACTGCCACAATTTTGGCTTACACAAACCATTGCTGCAGGCAAACTGGTCCTTGTTACATCCTGAAAGGAGAAAAAATACAACATAAAAACCAAAGAAAATGTATAAAATAGATTTTCATCAACAACAAAATGATTAGATGCATGATATTAGTTTTCTGACAAGTAGAAGCTCAAACATTTGGCAGAATATCAGGAAACCTAAAATGTATATTAGCCCTAAAAACAGCAGTAAGACTAAGAACAGACAGCCAAGCTTTGCTTTTAGAGAACAGGAAAATTCTAGGTTATACCTATATAAAATGCTCTAAGTGTTAAATTAAAAGTTTATACTGTGTAAAAAAGTGTAGAATGACAACATTTGGTAGGTTTTGCACCATTTCTAAATCATTATCACTGAATGATTTCCTGGAGTCTGAAAGTGTGCCACTGAGGAGAGGATAAGATATATAATTTGGGCCATAAAACCACAGCTCGTCATTTTTATGCTACTCAGATTTCGTTATCTCAAGACAGATCTAAGCTAAGTGATTCCCCCTGCTCTCACTCTATTTGCTGAGCTAAGCCAACTGGCTGCTGGCAATAGTTACAAGACAGAGATGAGAGAGGTATCTATCTGCCCATCTGACTTTCAGCAAGAGGACCATTATGATTTTTTTCTTCTTTTTTTTTATAAACTATTTCTTTGTTTCAAATGAAAGGGGGACATGGAAGGGAAAATGATGGTGAGAAGAGCTATTAAGGGAATAAAAGAGTTGTATGATCAACCTACGGCAGTTTTTCTCATCACTAATGTCGCCACAGTCGTTCCAGCCATTACACTGTAGTTTCTTTGCGATGCACATGCCATTGTTGCAGGCAAACTCACCAGGGCAAGCTGCTCACAATCACATACACAGAAAAGAAGAGCATAAAGAGACAGCATTGAGATACAGTGAAAAGGAAGCAACATGTTTACAGCAGGAATTAAAAAGCAGATCAGGAAAATTCCAAATTATTGTTATTCATACAAGCTGACGTCAGAACAGGAAGGATGTACCTGTCAGACAGCTGTAAATAAAAGACACACAATAAATAAGCTTTGTGCCATATAGCCAAACTCTCATATTTCCCTTTTAAAGTTTCCAGTTTGACACAAGTAGATTTCTTTAACTTTACTGCCAATCAGTCGCAAGTCTTTTTTTTTTTTTTTTTTTAGGGCATAATTACTAACCATGAACTGTAGGGGCTGTAATGGTGGACAGAGACTGCCTTAGTCATGTTGTGACAATTCACTCATCTTTCAAATTTTGGTTTATAAGAGGGCAACAAAAATCAGAATGAACTCACCGTTAGAATGATTGAAGGCCTCATACTCTGCAAGAAAGCCCTTGTCAGTATAGGACTCATCAGAGTGAAACTTCACCTCAAGGACGTTAGAATCACTGGTCAAAACTAAGAATGATCGATCCCCACAATATCTGAGACACAGAGCCCATTAGTTTAAATGTGACTGATGTTTTAGTACACAAAAATGTGAGATGACAGAATTGGAACAAAATTACCAATGCACCAACATTTTGTATCGAGTAAGTGTTTTAGGTTAGACAGTAAATATTATAACCAGACAAGCAGTTTAACCTTGTATTGAATTATTTTCAATAATAAAAAAAATGTGAACAAACCACTTTTTAAAATCCAAATTAAGGCACAAGAAATGTCCAAATCTCACCTTTTTGAAACACAACACTTCCCTTCTAATTAATGGCTACTGTAAGAAATTAGCTCCTCATTAAAACTTGTTTGAATCTACAGTTAAAAAAAATCTCAAATTTACAATTATAACTGTAAACCAATTTCATTGTGTTACTAATAAAATGTCTCAATTTTAAGAAAAAGTACAATTAAAATGAGAAAAGACAGAGAAAAAATCTTAGCATCGAAATTTTTAAAAAGTTTATGTATCTGGTAATTCACAAAGACATTGTCATTGTCAGTTGTATACTTTTAGGCTTGAAATTAGGATCAAATCTTACCGTTGCCCCATGATCTCCACATAGTCCTTGTGACACCTGCTAGTGTCTACATTAGGCTCTTTCATGCTGAATATCTTGAAAGTCACACGTACTTTTTTACCTTGAGAAACCTGTTGCAAATAAATAAAAGTTACTGATTTGTAACATTACTGACCAGGTCAAGTCAATGCAAGGTAAATGTATTTGATTAGCACAATTCAGTACTAAGACAACTGAAATGGCTTTACAGTAATAAGACAATACAATAAATTTGAAATCAAAGCAGATTAATGGCAAGTAAAGATAAAAACACAATAAAAGCTGGTAGCATAGCAAGTAGAAAACAAAAACAAACTAATGATACTTCAGTTAACAGTTTAACCTTAAGAGTCAAAAGCAGCTCTAATCAAATGTTTTTAATTTGGATTTAAAATAATTCAAGCTTTCATCAATTTTAAAGTCTTCTTGGGGTTTTTTTCCTGATAAGTGGAGCATAGGAACTAAATTCTGCTTTTCCATATTTGGTTCTAGTTCTGGGTGTGCAGAGTAGGCTTGAACTAGAAGACCTGAGTGGTCTGGGAGTTTGATACACTCACAACAATTCTTCTATGTATTTAGGTGCTGATCCATTCAGTGAATTGTATATGAATTTGAAGGATTTTAAATTCTATTGTACAAGGAGCCAGTGTAAGGCATTCAGAACTGGGCTGATGTGCTGTACTTTCTTATTCCTACTGAGAACACAGGTAGCAGAGTTTTGGATCAGCTGCAGCTGTCTAACTTTTTAGGCAAACCTATGAAGACGCTGTTGTAGTAATCAAATCCACTAAGGATAAATGCATGAATGATTTTTTTCTAGAACCTGCTTGGACATTATTCCTTTAATCCTGGAGATGTTCTTCAGGTGCTTAAAGGCTGACCTGGTTACTGGCCTTTATATGCCTCTGAGGGTTGAGGTCTGAGTCCATAGTAACACCGAGATTTTGGACAAAATCAATAGTTTCAAGCTGTAGTTACTGAAGATGTTTGCTAACTGAGACCTCTCCTCCTATGATCAAAATATCGTTACCTTTTTTTTTTTTTTATTCAGTTGGAGGAAATGTTTTACACGTCCAATAGTCTGAGGAACCCATCACAGACACTCGCTGACATTGCAATGTAAAGCTGTGTCATCTGCATAGTTGTAGTAAATGATTATGCTTTTTTTAATAATCTGAACTAAGGGGAGAATGTAGTCATTCAATAGTAGGGGTCTTAAAATGGAACCTTGAGTGACACCAGATACATTTTCTTTCTGTTCTCTGATATAAAGATATTGACAAAAGAATGCTGACATAAAAATTCTTGCCATGCAAGTAAGATTTAAACCAGTCAAGTGCCAGTCAAGTATTTTACCTACATGCACAAAGAAAAAGACGCCTATACATCCAACAATAAGGCTCAAACAAATCAATAGTGGCTTACGGTTCTGAAACTTCAGAAATATCACCTGTATATATTTCACATAAACAAACGCAGAAACCAAACTCACACACTAAACCAAGCAGCTCAACTATAGCCTCAACAGCAGCATGTCAGATGCTGCTGTTGCGGCTATAGTTGATAGAAGTACTGAGCAGCTTGGCGTCAATAGTGCTGCGTCAGCATTCCTCTCTCCTCCCATAGCAGGCTAAGGATGGAGGAGAGGGAGCAGGGGACGTCCTGAGGAAGGAGGGGGCTAAAGCAGGGAAACATTAGGTACGAGGGTGAACTTAGGAGTCTTACAAACCTTGATGGTCCACTTGCAGTCCATGGAAGGAGGATAGAAGATTGGATGAAGTGGCGACGTGAATTTTCCATTGTTTCCAGAGAGTTTACCTCCACACTGCTGAGCTGAAATGCATTATAGTTGTTTTAACAATACCTCATAAATAATAAAATTGGTAGTTCACCGGTAGGTAATGGCAAATTACCCAGTAGTTCCTCTCTGTTTCCTGTGTAAATAACCAGTATTAGATGGGCTGTGTGTGTAATTAATTACTAGTCAACAACCCATTAGTTCCTCATTAGCTCCTGAAGTGTTCTCTACACTAAACAACTAAAGATTGAGAAATTAAATAAGTTATAGTTATTAGAAGAAAAAGACAATAAAGATAAAAACTGTAATTTATAACTACATTGGAATACTCTACATGATAATATAGTAGCCAAAAAAATATATGTCGATTTTCGAAACTACTTTAAAACAACATCACACAAATACAAAGAAAGAGATGATATTATAGAAATTACTCAAATAACAGCAATTCAATGAAAATCATTGATTACACATAATAATCTTGACAATATTATAGTAAGTCTACTATTAAAGGGTTATTCTGTAGCAATTTATCTTTTTTACTGTTTATATTAGTTTGTTTATTGAGGTATTTTACCTCAACTAATTATCAGAGGTTGAAGAAGTACTCAACTATAAGTAAAAGTATTGGCACTCATGTAAAAGTTACTCATTCAAAATTCTATTTAAAATGAAATGAATGTGAAATACTCCTATTTCACTGCTAGATGACAATAGTCCCTACAAAACTTCCCTTTAATTAGGAACATTAGTGATGACCAAGTAGTTTTTACATACTATGAAAATGCCTAAAGTGGATTTCACAAATACATTTTCCCACTCTGTTCAAGAGCAGGTATGCTCAGGGGTGAATAGGGCCAACAAAAAAGTCAGTAGAAATACTGAAAAGACACACTGTAATTTACAGTAGCTGTACATACATACATCATGCATTACATGATTTGCATTTGTGAGTTAACCATCACTTGCATTACACAACTCAAATACTTAGAGTTTAGAGTGAACATTAGATTATTTGGAGTTAAGCTAACTAGCAACAATAAGTCCCTATAGCTGTACAATTCAGGAAGAGGAAGTGGGCACCTGTGCATGTGCAGTTCATTCTCTTCCAGTCACCACACTCATCATTACACAACCCAAGTTGGAACACCGAGGGCAGCCTGTTGACTTTACATTTGTGCTGTTGTTTATTCTTTCAAATTATCAAAACAAGCATCTCTGCATTATAAGTTTTTCATAACATCAGCTAATGAAATACAGGCAAAATACTGTTCAGGTCATGGTTAAGTCCAGCTTTGGTGATATCCAAGCCTCCTCTGATAAGATTAAAACAAAATCTGTTGAAATCAAGATTCAATTTTAATTTCAAACAAAATTTAAAGGAAACTTTCCTCTTTGACATTGTAAGATAAATCTTGAGACCAATTCTGAATATGCAGTGCTGAATGGTAAAATTTCACAATACAATATACACTGTTACAATTCAGTTAATTAGCACACTTTCCTTAATGTTAAATCTATTTTAAAATCATACATAAATATATGAATTTTATATTTATATCAACCTCTCAAATGTATATCTAAAACCATATTCTGTAAATTATTAGATTATATTTACTTACAGGTACTTAGGAATTAAAACTGACCAAAGCCTGTCTTTTAACTACACTATGAGAGCATTGTAAGAAAGATGAAGCTAAACTTGCGTTTATTCTACAGGAACGAATCGTACCTTGGCTTTTTTTTTGCAAGAAAACATTGATTTTTTTTTTCTACTTTTTTACCTGTGCTGGATTATGGTGATCTGCTTTTTATAAATGCACTTTAAAAACACCCTAAAACATTGAGTGTACCATTGCATCCTGCATTTTATTATTGGTTTTGGAAATTTGGTTAACCATTGTACCCTGTATGCTGTATGCCGGGTATCCATCTCTGTATGTCCACTCTCACTGGTGCATGATTGTTTCTATATGTATTATTGGGCCCCTTCCGTTTATACCTCTGTGTTTACTTGTGTACATACAAATTGCGGCATTGCATGCGTTCACAGTCAAGTACTATTTTTTTTTTTGCTTACTACACCTGACTTACTTTTTTTTTTAGGAGTAATTTACCTTTAAACAAATAGTACCATAATTCTGCCAACAATGAAATAAAGAACAGATTTGTAAAACTGACAAAATCAAGTTTTGAAAAAAGAAAGTACAATTTCCAAATCTCAACACAAAGCTTTTGTAATGGACTTTATCGTCGTTTATGCATATTTGAATGCACTCTGTGGGCACTCCCTTTTTGCATGTTTGGTAAAAACGTGCTTGTTTTTCCCTCGTGGAGAAAATAAGAAGAGTAGCCAAAAATCAACAATAAGAATAAGATCAATTCAAAATAATGAACTTCGGTGAAAGTGTGTTTTTTTTTTCTCTCACTAACCTAGAAAATGTCACACAGCTAAACCAGAAGCCAATAAAAAACCTCAATATAATGATAATATGTTGAGGTTAAAGCCTCAACATATTATCTAAGTCTCTACTGTACATTTATTGTCAAGCAGTTATAGCTCTTCAAATTTCCTTTAAGTAACAAGGATAAACTAATGATATTTTAAAATTAAAGATGCATAGCAAACCAAGTTTGAATGAAAGCAAATAATGGGTATAATAATCATAGAATTAGATTGAGCCATAAAACTGAGGAAACTGGAACCACTTTGATTTTACCTTTAGTTTTGGGGATGATTGTGTACTGTGCCTGAAAGCCTTTCCTCTGGATATTGGTGTCAGCAATGAAGTTAATCAACATGATATTACCAGATGACACAACGCTCAGGGGGTTAGAGGGAGGCCTTTGGCCGCATTGTCTGTGAATAAACAAGGAAAAGCCACCAATAAAAAAAGGTTCCAAGTGAATTATAAAAATCAGGCAATATTCAGTAATTTTACTGAAGAGTGCAGATCTGGAAGTCTAAGATTAATACAACACACCATAAATTTGATGAATAGAAAAAAAAAACATTTTGATGTGCAGTCAATAGAGAATTTGTCAAGTAAGGAATAATATTTGTTAGATTAACAAAAAAAACAGGAGGAAATGTCAAGACGGTGCAAATTACGCTGAAAAAGCACCAATTTGCCTACCTCCTGTAGAATAATTTTATTACATGGTGTTATATTATCTCTCATAAACCCTTTCACTTTAAATAAGGCCTATAACTCAATAGTTGTATCTACAAAGTATTTATCACTAAAGCTGTATATCATTAACATTGGTTTCTGAGTTGTAAATTGCCTGCTGCTACATCTTGCATTTATGATCTGATATATTCATATTAAAACAACCTTCCCCACTGACAAAATTCAGCTAAAACCAGTGGTCCTTCTTCTAAAGGACCTGAAAGGAGAGGTCCTTCTGTCAACTTAAACTCACTCATTGCTAAAAGCTTAGAGCAAAAAGAAAAGGCTCCAGTGGCAAATGAAATGTGAAGATAAATGCTATTACAAAGCCATAAAAAGGAATGATGTTTAACATAATCCATGTATATAAAAAACAACTTTTATTTTAAAATCCCTGTCCAGGCTGTGCTCTGGAATCCCTGCTCTTCTAAGCAAAATAAACGTAACAAATTTTGCGGGAAGCCCTTGAAACAAAGGGTGCTGAATGGTTACCGAAATCTCTGAAAGAATGAAATCTCTGCCATATATAAATGCACCAAGGTAGAATGAGATAATGCATGTATCTGTAACTCTTCTGTAAAAGAGGAGAGGGACCACTGCTCTATCCAGCTCTATCCAATTACAAATTAGGGAACTAAGGATAATAGGCAATTCAAAATTATGACAAGGATAGAAATAGGGTGCAGACAAATACACTCACCGGCCACTTTATTAGGTACACCTGTCCAACTGCTCGTTGACACTTAATTTCTAAGCAGCCAATTACATGGCGGTAACTCAGTGCATTTAGGCATGTAGACATGGTCAAGAC
>NW_015150596.1:432138-444599 GCF_000732505.1 Cyprinodon variegatus
AAGAATTGAGGCAGTTCTGAAGGCAAAAGGGGGTCCAACCCGTTACTAGCATGGGGTACCTAATAAAGTGGCCGGTGAGTGTATATTACAATGCTGTGTGACAATTTTATTTATGCTAGGTTTCATCATAATGACAAATGTTGTATCCACCAACCACAGCTTTAAGAATACAGTGTCACACCTAGCAGCAGGAAAACCAAAACTCTTCACTGAGGCAAGATTTCTGTCAGCTCTGAGCAAGAAGCTGAATTACTCTTAAAACTCTTGGGCATTAATTTTTAGGTTATAACAAAAGAGAACTCTTGCTCCCCCTGATTCCAAAATTTAACAACTGGTTAACACCTGAGGTCAACTTTGCTAGGAAAATAATAATTTGGTATGGACCTGTCAATAGTGGGAACATATCTCCCAGTTACCTTTCTTTAAATTTTGGACATCCACCCTAATCAGTTACTCTGGGCGCGTTGTACCAGCTCTCAAAGCATACTGAGAAAGACTATATATATAAATATATAACAGCCCCATCATTTTAAAGACATGCATTGAGCATCTCAAGACAAATCTTATGGAGCTTATCTGATCTGTACTATGGTGTTGGTCTTAGTTTTCGTTGAATTCTCAGCCGATCTCCTCAATGAAGGAAATGGTGAGTAGATTAAGATCCTCCAAGTAATTCCTTTCAACACATAACATTACTTTCAGTTCAGTTAACAGCTTCCTGTCCCAACCATATGCAGCCTTACAACACTGATTCTTAACATTGTCTAAATACTTAACTTACTTGGAGAATCTTTTTTTATTACCTTTACTATAACCAACAAATCTCCCAAACTCTCCAGTTATTTTCACCTCTACTCACACTGTGATGGCCTGAGAATCGTCAGGACTCAGAGAGTCGAAGATAGAGACAAAGTCATCCTTGCAATCATCTTCAATGTCGAAAAATGGAAAACTAACTGATATGGCATTCTCTTTTGAGGTCCGGATTTGCCACTGACAATGAGAGTTTGGCGGGTAGTGTCTGGGGTACCCTGGAGATGAAAAGGTTTGTGCAGCTTTAACTGCTTCCAGACGGAAGAAACAGTCCTCTGAGAAAAAGAAGAATATTGCTCAAGTCAGATTATCGGATACAGACAAGGGTAAAACTAATTGGAACTACATTTTTTCTAAATTCTTACTAATGTATATGAAGTTTTTATTTCTTAAAGCATCTCAATCTGATTGTTACACGGATTGCAATCTTTGACAAGAACAGAGCCAATGCAGTACAGGACAGAATCATAATTTGTTACAGGCTGGCAGGAGGGTGAGCTTCTAGCCAACAGGAAAATGACACCAGCGAGTGGTTGAAACAGGACATACTGTACTCACCTGCTGTGGGTTTCCTGGCCATGCGATAATCTGTGACTGGAGACAGATATGTGGGAAGAAGTGAGAGGGAAGATTGAGGGAAAGGGAAAGAAAGGGTCATCAAAGTTTGTGATAGAATTTGATGTATGTTTCTGTTCCAATTCATTGCAGTTAAGGGAACTGAGGAAAATGTGATACTTTTTCTGCTCCATCTCACCTTCTTCTAAAGCAGCATACATCTCTGTCTAACAATTTGGTAAAGGAGCATTCAAATTATACTAATAGCAATCATATTAAAAAAGGACCAAAAACCACAGAGTCACAAGGCCTTGCACTTGGCTTACAGCGCCAGGATGTTGACAAAACAAATGCATGGCCAGGGGCATGGCTATTATTATTAAGGAATCCAAACAGTATAAAATATCAAGCTCAGATGCAGCACAACAGATCTAAATGATCTATCATCGAATTAACACAGCTAAGAGAAGTAAACTATGATATGGATGGTAAATAGAAAGGAAAGCAATGCTGATGGGTCATGACAAATACTTCTTTGTTATTTCTTACTGTTTGATGTAATATTCTGAAGCCAGTTAGGGCTAACATCTACAAAGTTTCATTTGAACCCAAGCACTTGGTTCTGATGGTACTTACGTGAAGCAGTAATTTCAGTAACCCTGATTTGATTACTGTGTCTTGCGCGGTTTTGCGACTTAATGCCTTTTTCCAGTGCATCCGAAATCCGCTGCTCTGAGAACTCTGGCAAAAGCTCCAGGTTTGTGACTGGAATATTAAACTGGGACCAGTAATAGGCTATAACTCCTTCACTGTAGTTTAGATATCAAAAGGAAAACTTCATGATAGGAAAATTGACAGGAAAAATCCATCATTTGAAAAAAAAAATCTACAAGCAAGCTTTGAAAAGGTTCCTTTCTAAAAATGGCTTATATTGTACATAGTTAATAGTATAAATTTACAAGAAACTGTTGGAGGTCTCATTTTACATAATGAAATGCGCTACATCTGATCTGTAGGAATATGATGGTGTGCCCTTACCTGAAGGCAGTGACTACAGATCTGTTGTAATACTTTGCAAGAAGGAGATCATTCTTGTAGAATTCCCCCAGCTGTGTTAACAAGCAGACAAACCAAAAAGTTAAGGATATCATTTATTTTAATATATACCGCTTATATGGAGAATTATGATACTGAACATGTTTTTTTTAATGACAAGGTATATATGGGGTTTGCAGATAATTACGGTTTCATGACTGCAAAAATGTCATGCTGCTCCTAATGAGTAAAGTGTTTTTGGAGTAATGGTAGTTTTCTTCTGGCTTTTAGAAACATAAAGCTTTAATGAAGTGTTCCTCACAGGCATTCTGCTGCAGACTGGATTAAATAATAGAAAAAAAAGAGTTGGAAAAAGAAAGGAGCAGTTTCCTATCTTTTATTTCATAGTTAAACACAGTCTTACAATATTACAGTATAACAGCATAGTTATGCTGCATATTTATGTTACCTATAATTCCCAAATTTAATGTAGCTTTTGACCGGACGGCAAGCAAATGCTCTCACAAAGGCATTTTATTACTCAAAACCAGTTACTCTTAACCGCTAAATAGGCTTCACTAAAACAACAACACAAATCTGACCGCTATGTTCACAATATTTAAGAGAAAGCTGGAGCAATCGTCTTTGTGAGTGGATGGAGAAGTGTTTAAATGTTCCCAGGGTTTGATGACTTTATGTAGAGTTAGGACATAACCATTAAAACTATAAAAAGAATTATTGCCTCTCACCTCAGGAACCTGCTTGAAACATTCAATAAATATTTCCCGAATAATGACCCACCAGAAAAGAATGACTGGATAGGCTTTCCACCACCTTCACCGTGCACCACCTGTCATTAGAGCTGCAGGATACTGTGGTCAATCTTCAACCTTCCTCCCCATGTCTGCATGTCATTTTCACTAGTTTGTCTTTTTTTGTACTTGAAGGGTCTCAGCAAGGGCCTTTAGTTATCAACAGCTCCAAGGTGTAATGCAAACTTCTATATCTTCAATGCTCTTCAGGAAATGTATAAAGTTTTATTCTTTCACCCAATCAGAGATGCAATTAAGCAGTTATTTTGCATAGGAAGGGACATTCTAGAAAACCTTGCTAGCCATGTTAAAAGGTAATCTTACTTAGAGTAGACGCCTAAAGGCTAAGGTATCAAAAGTTGCAACAATGTCGACCAGAGAATATAAATAGGAGACATTTTGGATGATATACTTACAAGGGTCTCTACTTTATTAGCCAAACCACGAAATTCTTTGCTGGATGTATCCTCCAGCTTTTGGTAATACCTCTTACCATCCATGTTAAGGTGACCACTAAAAAGCCTCACATTTGGCTGCTTCCTTACGGTGGTTTGGGAATCAGCGTCCTTAACTGACAGAAGGAAAATAGAACAGAGTTGATTATTCATCTGCAACGCCGTAAGATTGCTTCTCTGATGAAGGAGAAAACTTTAAAACAGGGCCTTGAAGTAGAATTCTTAGTCTTTATCGTATGATCGATGGCAACAGATTGGTTGTCGAGGCAATTAAAACAGAATCCAGTTCATGACTTCAGAGGTCTTTTTGTGAGCCACTGTCTGTGTAAATGACAAGGATACTGTGCAACAGCTGTTGACATTATTTTTCCACTGCAAAGTAAATTTTCAGAGGTGTCAAATAGGCTAACACCAATGGGAAATTTAAGTTTACACTCTTACACACTCATATCAAAGAGTCTTGCTTTCACAGAAAGTGTTAATCATCCACTTTGCGATGTTGTGTAAGTTTTAACAGCAATGAACAATCTGAATACTTGGATCTCTCATTTCAATTAATATATTTCTAATAAAAACAATTGGAAATAAAGTGTCACTCCTTACAGAGGAAGAACCAAATGAGGAATCCAGCAACAGCCAAGAGGATAAGAAGCACCACAAGACTACCGATGAGGATGCCAGTCCTTTTCGGCGATGACCTTTTGTTTGTTGATGACCTCCTCTCTTTCTTGGTTAGGAACTCTACGTGCTCCTGGTTCTGAAATTGGGAAAAGACAGAGAGGAAACATTTTCAACTTAAAAATAGCAATAAAAACTTATATGGCCACTTAGAGGTTCCTTCTGGTTCAATTCTGCTGTTGTTAAGCTGATAGCCAGAAGCAAATACAAGAAGTATGTTTAAGTTTGTGTTGTTTTCTTTTGATTTAGGGAATTAGCTTTCTAAAACATCTTACTGTAGGCATCTTCTAAGAAAGTAGGGCAAGGTGAGTCTATATTCTTTTGCACATTTCAGTGTGTGCTCTACATGAGACAATTTCGAACTCATAGATGTTCATGAAAAAATAGAATAGTACACTGTAGTGGCATAGAGGGAACACGAATAGGGGAGTAGTGGCCTAGTGGTTAGGGCATTGTGCTTGAATCCCAGAGGTTGTGAGTTGAAGCCCCACTCCCACGGACTGCCACACTGGGTCCCTAAGCAAGATCCTTAACCCCCACACTGCTCTCCGGGTGCCACACAATGGCAGCCCACAGCTCCCCAACGGGATGGGTTAAATGCAGATAGTGAATTTCATTGCTTTGTACTCGTGACACTGTAATGACAATAAAGTTAAATTCTATTCTATATAGCTAAAAAGTAAAATATAAAAAATGAATGAAGAATATTTTAGAAAAATGCTAAAATGGTGGAAAAAGATTAAATAGAAAAATAGAAAATCTAACCTAAGAACTCAAAAGAAGCATATCAAATTTTGAAGTTACCCTCTGCTCACTACTTTTACAAAGAAGTACTTATAGCACTTAGTACTTATAGTACTTATACAAATGTTATTATTTTGGGATTATTCAAAATATAATGGACAGAGAAATGGAAACAGAAAGGGAAAAAAATGCATTCAGTAGGGAGATCAGAGCCCAAGACATCCAAAGAGGTCCCACACTGGTAAAGTTGCATACCCCATCCAATAGAAGAGTGATCCAGCACAATCTCATGCAAAAATGTCTTAGGCTCTCTGTTTTGGTTGTGGTTCCTCACAATTCTCGATACTGGTTATGTCTGAAGGCAGTATCAAAAGGTCTATATGGGCAGGCTGATTGCCTGAAGATGTTTTATGGTTTTGAGGGCCTGATTATGGCGGCTACTGTGCGTGCCTAGGGGGTTGTGGTACAGGCCATTTGCCCAGAGAAACCGCTGCATACTGGGCTATTCTGTTTTGCTTTTTGGGATGTTTTTAGTTTAGCTCATGGTTTCAGGTAATACTTTGCCTTTTAATGGTCATGTAGAAATCAGACTTGGGCCCGTTGGTGATATAAATGGTTGATGATAAAGGAAGTAAATAGCCACAAACTACAACTTTTTAATTAACCAGCTAGTTATGTAGGGCAACATACAGTAAGAAGACAAAGATTTGTTCATACAACATAAGAGAAACTAGTGTGTAGACACATTTACTTAAAAAATTAAAAAAATAAAAAAAAAAAAGGTTTTTATTAATTAAAAAAACTCTATATCAGGACCATATCAGGGCTCTATAAAGACCCTAATGAAGTAACAATTGAAGTGCAATTCGTGAAAAGAGCAATTTAACCAGGAAGCCAGTTGTTTTTATAGAACACACCTTGTTCTACTTTCTAAGAGGAACAAGCTCTGAAAAGCACAGGACATATTTTCTTAAAACCTGTTCTGCAACACTAACATACCTACTGTAACACCCGAAACAACTCCATGTCATTTTGTTTTACATGCATCCACGTACTACAGTAGGTGATAAACAGGTCATGTGTTTAGGAAAATTACAGGCATGGGGTTTAAAAATGCTCTAAAATGATTAGCGTCTGTTGTTCAGCTTTATCAAGTGGTGGGGGGAAGAGAAAAAAAGAATTTTGGCTGCTCAGTAATCAACACACAAGGAATCTGCTGCCTGCAGCCAATGAGTGAAGAAGCCAGAGGGCCATTATGGATGGAGAATCTCTTTGGTATTAAATCAATTTGTCATATCCGCTGCTCCTTAGATTAGGGGCTCAACTACTTGAGTCTAGATGATAATTCAAGGCAATGCTCTCTCATTGGAAACTGTAACAGAAATCATGGGCCAGAATGAGGAGGATCGTTAGATAGGGGGTCAGCAAGAGCCCCAAGGTTCTTCTCCGTCAATCATTATTATCAGGGCCTAATTATACCATTATATGCACTTTATCATATTCCAATCTGCACTACTTCAAAGACTCACAATCCCGCATGCAAATGATGATAAATTCTCCCTTAAAGTGTTATTTAAGAAGATCCCACAAAAGCCCACTAGCGTAAAATTATTCATGTCTGAGAAGAAATCAACTTGAGCTTTAGAGTTTATGTCTGTGTTTTTCTTGAGGGCTGAAGTGCTACAGGTTTTAGATGCCCCTTGCCCTACATACCTTGATAGAATGGCTAATCTACCTCACTATCATGCAGTCAATCTCTGTCAATCTCTGCTTACTCAGCTCATTTTGGAGGCACATCTAAAAGTTTTTGGACACCAGTCCTTGAGGACTGGAGATGGAGACTCCTGTTCTGTTGTCTGATCCAGGGGTCTCCAACTTCAGCCCCGAAGAGCTATTGTTTTACACATTTTAGATAAGCTGGTCTAATTAATGAATTACTTATTTGGAAATGGTCATGTTTGGCAGCCAGAGGTCTGGTAATTACACTTTTCTAACATTCAGATGTGCTAGAGTAGGGATGCAATTTAAATCTACAGGGCAGCAGCTCCCAAGTACTGGAGTTGGAGACCCCTGGTCTAACCAGTTTTACTCATAGGAAACAGCAGTAAGGTGTGGCTGAAATAGAGCTGTCCCGGCTTGTAAGGAATTTCTGAGCAATTTCAACACCATAGTTTCTCATCCTATGAGAAGTCAATTCTTAAACTCTTTTCTTCAGGGTGAACTCGTGATTTTGTTTATTGTACTTGGTCCACATTACCCATAACTGCTGCCTATTTTAATATCTCATGACTTTATTGCACCAATTTTCTTTCTTTTCATATGATTAGTTAATTTGTTTTCGTTACAGATTTAGAACAGAACACAATAGATGCCAGTCCTCAATGGCCAATGTTCTACACCTTTTGGAGCTGTTTAACACACTTTAATCGAATGATTAAGTCCTTAGGAGGAATCTGGAGAACTTGGCTGCCACTGAGGATGTAAACAAGCCATTTGATTCCAGTTTATTTTTGATCATGGATCACTATGATGAACAATTTCTTCCAAAGTGCTCTCCTATTGAAGTTGTCTCAACATCCAGGTGCTGTTGTGGGTAGTAACTACTTACATTTACTCAGTTACATTTAATTGATAAAATTCTTTGACAAAAAAATACTTTTGGAGGTGATTGTACTGCATTTTATTTTTAATATTTACTTGAAGGATATTTTTATAATGTTTCACCACTCTTATTGGAACAGAATAGTGGCTACCCAACCAAATATTCTAAGTAGCACCACTAATGGCAGGTCAAGCTTATTTTAACCTAAATGCACCATGAAATTTCACTCAAATAAATTTCTTTTTTAGTAAACATGTTTTGTTGGTTTTCTTTTACTTCTATCTGCTGAGCCATCTACTACATATAAAGGGCAAGGTGGTTTGGAAGTATTTCCTCTGCCTTAAGGTTTAATGTTCCAATCATTTCATTTTTTTTATTAGTCTTTAAAAGTAGCAAAAACATCTGCAAGTTAAGAAAAGCTGCAATCCCAGAAAATGGAGAGCATAGAAGTATAAACCTGCTGCAAAAACAGAAGCAACTGCAAATAGATAAATGATGCTAAGACATAAAAACACATTTAAAGAAAACAAATTGCTGCAAGTAGCAAAAACAAATAAAAATTAAGAAAATCAGCAAACTAGCCTCATGTAACGAGTTCTCCTGACTACTAGGGGGAATTGATTATAAAATCATATGGGAAGAGAACAAAGACAAAAAAACAATGAAATTATATCTATGAACCAGACCCTTAGCAAAAACAAAACAGGATGCTATGTAGAGGAAATCTGGATGGAAGAAAGAAAAGGTAAGCTTTGCTTTGAATCTTTTTTTTTAAGATATCATCTTTCTCTGTTTATTTCTTTACTAAAGGTCTGGTCCCAAATGAGTTGGTGATTGTCTCCCCTTAGTGGTGTGGACACTTCCATTATGCAGCACACTTTTGCTGCTCTTCTTAACTTGCAGTTTTTTATACTACCTCCAGCATTCTTCTTTTCTATGTGTTTTGCAGTGTTGGGAGTACACAATGGCTATAAGATCTTTATTGAAAAAGTATTCTGACTAATCACTTAGATTGCATTAGTAGCACCATTTGCAATCTAATGCAGCACATCACTATGACTTGTTCGCACTGCAGCCTGAAATAACCATAATTACAATTTTTTTGCCCATATACGAACTGTATCTGATCTTTTCACGGCAGTCTGAACAACACTTATCCGATTTTCTTCCAATGCGACCCAGGCCACTTGGCTATGTCGTCCTGAATCCGATACGAATCTGATCTTTTCAAATAGCCAGCATTCATCCGACCTAAACTTCCTTAATACTCAACAAAGGTCACTATTTTGTGTCTTGCTACGCAGAAGTGGTTAGAAAAACAACAACCATGGCAGACGATAATGTGGAGAGCAGTCTTTTTTTTAACCATCTTTAAAAGATTGAGTTTTTAAGGTTGAGAAAGATGTGCTCCAGGACTACCATCCACGTTTACTTCCGTAAACATAGAGCACGCTTGCTTATGAGGTCATTGCATCCTGTACTGCTCATGCAGGATGCTTGCATTGTCTGAACGCAGTTCACACAGGAGACCACATACAAGTCGCATATATTTGGAAATGTGAAAGACAATGCAAAAAAAATCGTATTTCACAAAAAAATCGGAATTGAACTTTAAGACCTGTTGTGTGAATGAAGCCTTAGTCTATCAAAGTGACTTTTTCTAAGTTATCTTCCTCTGCTGCAGAGTAATTTTTAATGCAATCACCAGCGGGAAGAATATACGTGACCCTGATTCATTGGTTGAAGCTGCGATAGAGGCATACGTCATGTAATTGGCTTAGAAGCTGTAATGTGGGTTGCTGTTCAGCATTCTGTAATCACAAACTGAGAGGAGTGACGATGATGCAGAGAGCCACTGATTAATTAACAGAATAAAAGAAAAGTGCTTGCAGAATTCAAAATGTTCCTGTGATTTGCTAATTATTTGCTGTAACAAAGGCTGCAAATGGTTAGAAACATCTGTAAGCTTCTCACATCATCTGAGCACTGACATCTGCCTGCCTTCAATTAACACGCTCTTTTCTTCTTCAGCATTATACAAAATTCACTTGCGTGGTTTAAGATTTTTTTTTTTTTATCAAAAAGAAATTATTGGGATTAAACAGCCCTGCTGCTTTTTCTGATATAGTGAAATCTCTGTTTATGTATTGATGTTAATCTTATAGCAAGCTAAATGCTGTCGATGATCAAAAATATAGAATTCTGAAACATCTAATCTGCTTTATTGCTCATTTATTGCAAACCAAAAACTAACTCAAATGTTGTTATATTAATTAATTTACTTATCTGGAGAAGTTACTATAACTAGTTCCTTTTTTAAAGTAATGTTCTGTATGTTTCTGTGTTAGTATCCTATAGATTTATTTATTTGCTGGATATTTCCACTTTACTGCTCTCCATTTTCTATGGCCCAATCCCAAACCAGCCACCAAAAACTTCTAAGGACTTAACTTCCATTTGCCTGTTAGCTTTACAGCTCTCATCCTGCTGACCACACAGTTTTTTATTGGACATAGGCTACCATAAGCTCAAAGGTACATGAATATTTCTTTGCTAAAAATGTAACAGTTGAGAGAAATGAACAGGCATAGATGGTTTTCAAAATTTTATACAGCTAAAAACAGTAATTTAATGCCTGTATATATTTTGCCAAATTTATTCTGATAGCACTAAGTCTACATGCCTGTCTAATACCTCACCTACTTATTGAACACAGTTAATATCTGTGGTATTGGATCATAATAAAAATATTAACAGCAGGGATATGGATTTCATGAAACTCGCCCAGAAAAGTATGACTCGGACGCTCTATCCTGCATCAACTTAGGCAAAACATCCTAAGCTGTGATTACTGGGTTCCACCAAAAGGCATTGC
This sequence comes from Cyprinodon variegatus, assembly GCF_000732505.1. Classification (NCBI taxonomy): domain Eukaryota; kingdom Metazoa; phylum Chordata; class Actinopteri; order Cyprinodontiformes; family Cyprinodontidae; genus Cyprinodon; species Cyprinodon variegatus. Next base: position 442,708 of record NW_015150596.1, read on the forward strand.
TTGCTTGTTGTCACAAATGTAAGATAGGTTCAACTTATTTGTTGTGCCTCATATAAAAGCAGATTGTGCGGTAAATTGTGGAGTTAATTAGGAAACCGTGTGAAAAATAATTTTGCAAATCGAAAAATTAAAATAATGCTGCCATTAAGAAAACTAGAGGTAAGAGCGTGGCAGACCATTGATGATAGACTGGATATATAAAAGTAAAAAGTCAACTTTTTCATCAGATTCATCATCTGTTGTTTTTTGTTTTTTTTAATCTAGATTAATCTCACTGTAATCTTGGAATTAATCTAGATTGAAATGGCTCATTTGAATTCTGCCAAAGGGATTCATGAATCAGAATTATTAATCCTTGCACAATTTTTTTTGCAGTGCAATCATTTACAGAAGAGAGAAAATTATATTGTAAGTAAAAATAGCATATAAGTATGAAAATAAAATAAGGATAAGAATAAAATAAGATGAGGGTAAGAATAAGATAAGATGAGGATGAAGTGTGTGTGCTACCTAAATAATATTAAGTAAAAGTAAGTCATGAACAGGTTTCTCAAGCCAGGTGGCGCATTAGTCTGATAACTGGCAATGAAAATAAATAATATTCATTAAGATGTATTTGTGGTTTATTCAGATAAACATGAACTCTGAACTGTAGAACTTTCTACAGTCAGAAGCTTTGTGTCAGTCAGTCCAAGCTCTATATCTCCTTTTTCCTCCAGTCACTCAGGCAGACCAACTTTGAGGCCAAACTTTGTTTGGGGATAATACTAAAATGTTTCATCGATGAGGTGTACAGTGACACCGAAATAGTTGTCGTTATTGAAAGGTGTCAAGTGGTCCCCGTCAGTGCTACACATGGTAAATGGTATGTACTTAAATAGCACCTTATTTCAAGTCAGGAGACTTGACCAAAGCGCTTTACACTACATTCATTCACCCATTCACACACACACTGATGGTGGCAAGCTACATTGTAGCCACAGCTGCCCCGGGGCTCACTGACAGAAGCAGGGCTGCTGTACACTGGTGGCACCGGGCCCTCTGACCACCATCAGTAGACAATGCAGGTGAAGTGTCTTGCCCAAGGACACAACGACAATGAAAGTCAGAGCCGGGGCTTGAACTGTCAACCCTTCCATTTCATTTCAGGGCAAACTCCTACATCCAACGCCACTATCACCTCAACCAACTTCTCATCTTTTGCTGTTTTCTCCATGGCATGCTTCTCATGTATACTCCTCATGATAGTTTGCCCTGCAGGTAGTTTGTAAAATGAGTTACCTGTGGCCGCCTGGAGAACAAGCTCAAGCCCATCATCTTTAACCATGCTGATCGGAGTTCTTAAAATTAAATTTCCCTGAAGCAAGCTCTGTGGCTTTATAACTGCATCACTGTTAACACGTTATGCTCAAAGTGTTAACAGCAGGCTGACACACAAGACTGATTTGTTCTCGCCCCCCGATATACATCCACACCAGATATAGATCTGAGCTAATTCATCATAGCAATAGACCCACCTCCCTAACCAACTTTGAGAATAGATTAACAGTGATATTTTTTTATTGCCCGTGACAGTCTGGCGATAATGCAGCATGTTAACGCCGAGAACGGCCCACCACTACATCAGACACATTATTTCAAGAGGCTTATCCAATTTGAATGCAACATTTAACCAGTGTCAGTTTAAACATTTTTCAATAAGTGTTTGCATATAGTCGTTTGACTAAAATGTATTGTAAATTGAGGAAAAAAAATGTATATACCTCTTTCCCATTAGTCTACTTTTAGTCTGGAAATTTTAGTCTTTGTCCTATTAACTGCTTTTGATTAAAGGAATAGTACACCCAAAACATGATTAGCCTTCATTTTCTACTCACTCCCATGCTGAACAA
>NW_015150596.1:445574-452324 GCF_000732505.1 Cyprinodon variegatus
ATGTTGTCAGTTCTCATTCATAGCTTTCGTTTCAATGTCTCACTATGGGATACGCTCCTCGCCATATTGCTTAGGAGCATTTATCTCATTATGCCAATCCTGATTGGTTGGTGATCATCCACATCACCTATCCTATAAGTTGCTTGCCCCACGACACAGCACCATTAAAAAACTGCTTCTTGCTTTGAGGCTTATCACACAACACACTAGCTAAACCGTCCTTAGAAGGTGAAGTTTTTTTTAGCTAACTCTCTGTTATCAGGTTCTAGCTGCTACAACTCCATTCTTCACCATAGTCTGTAGGTATTACTCCCTATATTAGCAAACCAGCTAATATCACCTGTTCTGGGCTGTTTGGCTGGCTACAGTAACTAACTTCAGGAAGGGACCCTGCTTCCCCTCACACTAGTGGAGATTGCAGCACAAAGGCTCGCCTTTGTGGGTGTGGGAAAATAATTTCAATCTAGGACCCATACCGTGTGTGCTCGACATGTCTTGGGCTGGAACACTGCCTGGCAGTCGATGCCCTGGGTTCATGTGCGGACTGTTCCCGCTTCACACTGAACTGCCTCTGTAGATGGCTAGCGTGCCAAGCTAGTCTCTCTGGCAGAGACCCTTATTTGCCGTTGAGTGGTCATCTGCCCAGCAACAACGACAAACCGGGGAGGATTGTCCATAAAAGATTGAGTGCTAAGGCCAGCTGGGGTTCCCAATCAGATTTAGCCGCTTCACTCTCGCCAGTTGTGGATGTCCAGGAGCTGTACTACAAGGATGAAGATGAAGTCATCCGTGAGAAGGATTATGATGAGGATGAATTCTTCATTACAAGCCCAGAGGCTGCAGAGCAAACAGGTCCCGGTTGGCTCACCGGGAAGGCAAAGGGATAGCTACAGCCTCAGAAATTCCCCGAGACCACTCAGGCAGCCAAACAGTTGCTTACTATTTTTTCCCTGACCTCTTGGAGGAGGTAGCGGTCTCCTGAAACGACCGCCGGAATGCGAGGTCATGGAAAAACTGACCATCCACCTCATGTCTGCAGTAGAACCGGTGGCAGCAGCACACCTGCACCCATGGCTGCCAATGTCCCCGAAGAACACTCATTTTTCCGGCATTATTTCCAGTTAGGCTCCGGGAAACTCTGTTTGCACACTGCTGAAAGAAATCTCTGCACTGCTGAGGAAAGGAGCAATCAGGCCCAGTCTCACACACGCATCCCTATTTTGGTAAATCAAAGGGGCGATTGGTTTACCTCCAGAGATCTAAAGGATGCATATTTGCATCTCTAAGTGTACCCACCACACAGGAAATATCTGAGATTCGCTTTTCAGGGCGTCTGTTACAGTGCTCCCATTTGGCCTCTCCTTGAGCCCGAGAGTATTTGTGTGGGGCATCCGCTTCGTCACTTATTTGGACGATTGGCTCCTTCTGGCACAATTCCAAAAAGAAGCTGTGGTGCACACACAGATGCTCGTTTGCCACCTACTCAATCCGGGTTTCGTGTTGAACTGAGAGAAAAGTGCTTTAGGTACAAACTATAATCTCTCTGGAATTAGCACTGGATTCAGTTTTGTTCACTGCTAGTCTGTCGGCAGACAGGGTGGACACACTGGAATCCTGTCTCAATTCATTTCGCCTGCTCAGATCAGTCCCTTTCGGATTGTACCTTCGGCTTGTGGGACTTTTTGCTTCCGTCATCCAAGTTCTTCCCCTCGGCTTTCTACACATGAGAGGATTTCAGCGTTGGGCAGCTGCAGTCACACGCTGCCTGGTGCAACATGGTGTACAGAGGGTGGCTGTGACAGCACAGTGCTTTGGGGTGCTGTGCCCCTGGCACCACCCGGGCTTCCTGAAGGCAGGGTGTGCCATAAGGTCTGTTGGTCTCACAGAAGGGGATCACCACAGACGCAAGCCTGTCAGGATTGGGAGGAATTTACAAGGGCCGTTATGTAAGAGGTCTCTGGAGCCAGAACCTGCAGCGGTCCCACATAAATTATCTGAAGCTCTTAGCAGTATTTCTTTCGCTGAGACACCTCCTCTAGTTCTTGAACGGTCATCACATCCTAGGACAACATATTCTCATTATGAGTGCGTATAAAATTGTACGAAAAGTTATGCACACTATTTCGTACATTTTGGACGATTTTCCTCAAAAAACCACATCAGTGCGCATGCGCTGGCAGACAGAAAAAAAAAACAGATCTGCGGACGGATGTAAAAATGGGAAAAACAGTGCAATCATCACTTATTCATGTCTCTAACTACGTTGCTTGCTGTTTTATATCTTAGGGTTAGGGTTAGGGTCAGGGTTAGGACTAATTGTAATTTATATTCTATATTCGTGAATGGTGCGTCAGATGCGCATGCACATACAACGAAAAAAACGTCCAAAACGTACAAAATTACGGTGCATAACTTTTCGTATGATTTCACACGCACTCATAATGAGAATAGGTTGCCTAGGACCGTGAAAGCACTAGGCGAGGACGGCGAAAGCACTTTAATTATAACAAGCTACAGTTTTGCTTTGGGGTATGAACTGTTGGAAACTGACAAAACTTGTTTACCCAGAAATTAACCCAACTATGTCTGACACCCAGACCAGGGAGAGACTCTGAACAAACTAGATGCATTGCATCAGGAACAACCCAATAGTAAAGGTAATTTTTTATTTTATTATTATTTTTTTTCTAAGAATATCTCCACCAGTGTTGTTCCAGTTCATAATTAAAAAGAACAAATTCAAAGTTAATTTTACAAGGATAAAAATTGAATAGCTCACAAGTACATAAACCTATAAATGAAGTAGTTGTGTCTTTATGTCTTTTGGCAAATTAAGCCACAATCCTATAATATAGAAACTCTCATTTCACCCTTTAAATGTGTGAAATTTAGAAAGAAATGGAAAATACTAGCTTTGGTGAAGGTATGCTGTATGTGCAGTAAAGCTTTTATTTAGCCAAATTACACAGAACTTTAGAAACATACAGATACATTCAGATTCGGCTGAAATGATATGTTCAAAATGATTTCTTACGTTCTGTCACTTTAAATTGGATTTGGACAAGGCTGATGTAGGGACCTGTTTAATAAGTCCTGATGGGCACAGTTCGTACAAAAACTTGAGTTTTTTTTATATCTGAGTCTTCCTTTATTTGTTAAAACAACTCTGCCAAGCGTTCTACAAAACTGGCATCAGAAATACCTGTAGATGAGTCAGAATTGCGCAGACTAGTACTAGCAGCAGACATGTTGGTCTGTCATGCTGTTTGCCATGAAAAGTGCTGTTATCCAATAAAAAGTGTTATCAAATGAACGGCTGTGTTTGTTGCTCATTATCCTCAGAGCGAACGTCACTCTCGTTTACATTCATCACTTCCAAACCGATCCTTTTAGTTCACTATTCACTAAAAATATGAACGTATTCAGTGATTGCCATTCACTGAACACATTCATGCATAACAATGTCCACCACTTAAAACTTTTCAATAGAAATTTAGTAAGATGGAGTAGAGGGGCTAAGAGAAAAATTTGAGCATCAAAGTAATCACCAGTATTGGTAATTATCAAACTAAATATAGTTGTGTACAAATAGCCCATTTGAGATATTTAACTAAATAGAGAGGCACAGTGGTCGCCTTGCAGCAAGAAGGTTCTGGGTTTGATTCCCGGCCTGGGGCCTTTCTTCATGGCATTTGCATGTTCTCCCTGAGCATGCGTGTGTTCCCTCTGGGAAGTCCAGCTTGCCCCCACAGTACAAAAACATCACTGTTAGGTTAATCAGCTTTCCTAAATTGTCCTTAGGTGTGAGTGTGTGTGTACATGGTTGTTTGTCTCTGTGTGTCTATGTGTTGCCCTCCGATGGACTGGCGACCTGTCCAGGGTTTACCCAGCCTCTCGCCTGTAGACAGCTGGAGTCAGTAGCACCCCTCACGACCCCGCTTGGGATAAGCGTGACAGAAAATGGATGGATAACAAAATAGACCCCAAAAACAGCTGCGAAGAACTGACATAAACATATGTGAACAACCAAAAAGACAGATGGTAGGTAAGACGCAGTTACAAAATAAGGCCTGGAAGTACCAACTGAGCGATAATGCCTCTCGGAAAACCGACTGGGGCTTAAAAGCATTGCTAACACCCGTAGGAGTGTTGGCAATGACATTTAATCATGTTTCTATCAAATTTGGAATGACGTCAGAGATATTTCTGAGCTTTGGTTTACTGCAAAGGTTATACTGCGCAACTAACCAGCACACTTGAATTTTATCCCTCTTGAAATCATTTTTTTGCACTTACACTTGATCTTGGATTTTTCTTTGCAACCACACTGGGAGTTCCTACCTTAATTCCCTTTATTACTTAAGCTTGTTGAGCAATTGTCAGACATCCCAAGTCTCCCGGAAGTTCCGAGAGTCTCCCTGATGTAGATAGTTGTTCACGTATGCCTGCGAGTCGGATAAATTATCCCGGATTTTAGACTATGCAAGGTGGTGTTTTTTTAATGCAAGTGAGAGCGAGCAGGCAGTACAATAACTCGTGCATCATGTGTGGATTAGAACTGCTGAGATTGCGTAGACAACAAGAGAGAGCGGGGTGTGGGGAGGAGGTTGCTGGTGAAACCTGTGCAGCGTATCTGTACAAAGCGATGCTCTGTTCAGTGAGCGTTCCAGATGACTGGTTCTCAGAGAGCTGATTGGATCAGTCCGATAAGTTTCTCTGGGTTACTCTCTGGCAGTCACCTAGTTACCACTCAAAGCTGTGCATAATGCGAAACAGCAGAGGTTGAATCCTTGAGTAAAAAACGAAAATATAGGACTAATTTTACAGCAGAATATACTAAAGTATATCCACGTCCAGGGAAGGTGAGGAGCAGTGGCGGATCGAGACCAAATGTACCAGGGGGCCAGGAGGGGGGCAGCATGTTTTCATGGGGGCACAGAAGAGCATGAAATAAAAAAAAACAGGGCAAGAGATTCAAATATATTAAGAGAGCTGCATAAAGAGAAATTTCTTTTCAATTAGGTTCAATAAAAATTATATTTCTTATGAGGTCAATATACATTTATAATTTAGGAATTTTAAATATTTTTGTCTTAATTTAAGTTAAAACTACAGTTTTCTATAAAATTTAAATTAGAATTCAAGAAAAACTGTTAAATTCATCTGTAAAAATTAGAGCATTTTTTATTCTATTTGTTGTGAAAAAAAATATTTAACAGATGAAAACTGAGATCCTATCTCAATACCACTGAAGCTATCACCTTATTGTTTTTGAATAAGAATTTGTAAATAATAATAACAGAATTTGTAAAGAAAAAGAATGAAATAGATCCAAAGGACCTATCAGTAACCATATCTGTTCTAGCGCATATCATCATTAGAATTTCTTTTAAGTATTATATCTTTAGTACAGGGGCCATTACAGGGACCAGGACATGATCTACAGGGGCACTGGCCCCTGTTGGCCCCTGTCTAGAACCGGCCATGGTGAGGAATGATGACACCGTGGCAAGGTGCACTGTATGCTGAAGCCCCATGAAAAACAGAAAGCATAACTGATGTTCAAGGCTACAATACTGAAAGTATTAAAAATAAAATACCAATACTGTTCTGTTCTGTGTTTAAGAAATTACTGGTACCGGTAGTTAATAAACAGTTGTTGAAAAGTTGCTGGCCTTAAGTCTGTATGTATGTTTCTGTTTTGTTTTTAAATATACACAGAAACTCTATATTTAATAACAAATTAATTACGTTTAACAGACCAAGATAACAAATACTGTGCCAGTGGAACACCATAATCTGTAATAAAAATGTTATGTTACGGTTACTGTGGTATACATTTAAAAAATGTCAAATATCGTGATTATGTGCCTTTAAAACTGGTTAGTTAAGCTTTGCTGAAAGCGTCAAAGTGTGCAAAATCTATACCACTTGTAGGACTTTTGACTTCCATCTCAAACAATTAAAGTGTACAAATTGTTAAAACTATATAAACTTTAGAAAAAAACAAAATAAAAGCTAAGAATACAGAGTTATAAATATGTCTATCTACAGTACATCCACTATTTTCTTTTCAAGGAAGAGAGAAATAATTGTTACAGTAAGACTTCACCTGGGAAAAGAGTCTCAAATATATACATTTTTTGTAATCTAGTTTAAAAATCTATTACTCTCAATAAAAAAATATTTTTTTTTCTATCTATGTTTAAATTCAAGTATTTATGGAAGAGCTCTTATGGTAAGCAGATTACTCATTACTTGGGCTAACTCTGAGTTACAAGAAAAAAGCCTATAGAAATATTTACTTGGTGTGACCTACTTACCATATATGTGGCTTCTGTCATTTTTAAAGAGACGACAACTCCACAACTTCTTCTTTATCTTCTATTGAAAAGTTCAGTCGAATCTAATGAATTGTCCTTCAGAGGTTCATAAAAATCTCTGTGCCAATAAATCACCTGGTAGAAACATGTTTCTCACACACCTTAGACATAAGCCCGCCCACAACACATTACACACATTTAACTAACCAAACAGGAATTTCTGCCTCTGACTCCATATCAGTGTTGCTGAATGAATTTATTTTTTTTTTTATGCAACACATCTAGCTTTCTATTAGTTTTCTATATTCTTGTAAATGAAATAGAAAATAAAATAGCTGATTTCAATGTATGACTACTTTTGCATATCACAATTTTTTTTTTCATAGTATTTACCCCCATTTTATATCTCAACTCAACTCAACTCAAC
>NW_015150596.1:452685-470185 GCF_000732505.1 Cyprinodon variegatus
ATTCCAGAGCCTCGGTGCCACTGCCATAAAGGCACGATCACCTTTAGATTTTAGTCTGGTTTTAGGCTATCTAAATGCAGTAATGGAAACAGCATAATATAAAAAATGAAGAGATAAATCAGCTAAATTGTGTCAGTTTGTCTAAAGAAGTACAATGTCTGTAAGAAGTACCAATGTTCTCAGATCTCACTTATATTCTCCTGGACCCCTGAGGTACAGTCTGCATATCCTGCTGAATCAAACCCCTACAGATCCACACTACCTCAATCTTTTACCTACGTTACATACTTACCCCTATAAAGCCAAACGTATTATATGTGATACATGAGTTTTTGAGCCCTCCACATGACAGTGTAAAAGATTTTCCCCTGAAAAACCCAATGTATACAATTATATACATGCAGTACATAGATCATCCACCAGGTGGTAGTAATCTGCTCACTAGAGGGCTTTCCAGCCATGCTACAAGACTGCCATAAACTTTGCAGAAGAACTTTGCCAATTTTGAAAACGTTATGGTAAGAAAAAAATGTAATTTTTTTTGTGAAACCTCAATAGGAACAGTTACTGGGTTGATGCAATGTGAAATTACTTAATATTTCATAATCTATGGTTTAGTAAAACTGTGTTAAAAAAGACGTATCAAATTTGATACAGCAGGTGTATAAGGTCATGTAACCATAAATCAGTCAATTGTCATTATATTGTATTTCATGCATTATAAATAAAATCAAGCAACATACAGTCTTTTTGTTTTTCAAGTAAACTAATTAAAATTTTAAATTACATTTCTTGGTCAATTCAGAGCAAAAAAAATTGTATAAGCAAATTGCTGTACCATGATGATTGATGACTAATTGGGTGGTGCAATGGTATGATGGAGAGCAACTTCGATTTACTTACTGATTTTCATTAAAAACTCACCATTTCAAATGAAAAATACACAATAATCTGGTAAAAAAATAGTGTCTAAGATGATTATAGATGGGAATTCAAGTGACATGAAGCAGCTCTGGGAAGACGATGAGGAGGAATGGGGTCATACTGCAAAGATTGGTGAAAGCCCAGATAGTAGTGATGATGAGGAAGAGGAAAACCCAGGTGGTAATGATGATGATGATGAAGGACCAGAAGTCCCAGAAGAGGACACAACACCAAAGCAGTTGGCAAGGGGCAAAGTAAAAAAGAGGGAGTATCGGTTGAGAAGAAAACAATTTGAACCTCCATCTGTAGAGTTTGTGGAATGTGTTGACGAAGACTCTGATGAGAGACTTGACTAGACACCATATATGTATTTCAAAGATTTTGTGAGTGAGGAAATGCTACAGGAAATTGCAGAAGAAACTAACTTGTACAGTGCGGAGGATCCGCTACAGAAGAGACCTGGAAAAACTGCAGCCCAGGCAGAAAGCCCTGCCCCTTCAAAGGTTTCAGGCTTCTGTTGGCACCGCCTTCATAAGCGCAGGAAAGGTCAAAAAGTGTGGCAGACCACTGTCCTCTTGCCAACCCCTCCCCGGAAGAGGAAACCCCCTGAGCTGCCCCTTGATGTGAGAAAAGATGGCCTTCATCATTTCCCAACATGGGCAACCCGACAGAGATGCAAGCACTGTGTAGGCCACCTTGCCCATGTGTACTGTGAGAAATGCAGAGTGCATCTTTGTCTGAACAAGGACAGAAACTGTTTTCAAGCCTACCATCACTCAAAATTAGAAAGTGTGTCAACCGTAAAATGAGTAAAAAAGAACTGAAATGTTATGTCTTCCAGACTTCCACCCTGCCAGTTCCATTGCTGCATTGTTTTTGTTGGATTTGTTTGTGTATTTTTTGTTCAAGAAAAAAAAAATCTTTGAGCATTGTAACCCGCTGTATCAAATATGATACAAATTAAAATTCCTATATGGAAATTGATATTTGATTTTTTTTTTGTTTGTTCAGAAGGACTAATAAAGGCTCCAGTTTCAAAGAACTGGAATTTTCTGTCAATTATTTAACGGTTTGAGCTTTACAGGGTTAAATTCACTTCATCTCTCAAGTGAACAAATCAATTATCAGTTGTTATCAAAAAACTCCTTCTCAATCATTCTGCTTTTTCCCCTCAGACCAACCTGAAAGTTCAACTCGCTTCCTGAAGTTCACCGTTTTCAGATTCTTTGTAAGTGAAATGTTAAACCTTCTCTGTGTCTCCTTTTCCAGCGGCCTACAACTAAGAAAGTGTACAATAAAAATATCCATGAAATGATAGAAAAAATATCTTTTACCATTTCATGCTTTTTCCCTGACAGATTTTGAATGGATCAAGGCATCTGACAAATCTACTTCTCTCACTGATCTACTTCTCTTTAACTGATTATAGTTCTTCACAGAATCAGGAACAGAAATGTCCTTTGAACACCCCTGACACACTTTCTTGACTCTCCTCTGGACAGTTTTTCCACTGAAACTGTCACCTCCCTGGTGTTTCCATTTTACAGACAGAAGTCCATCCTTTTGCAGTCATCTCATGTCTCTTTTTGCAGCTAAATTGAGCAAGGTATTTATCGTCTTTGGGAAGCCAAATTACCTCTGCTGGATGGTGCCACATGTAACATTGTGAATGCATGCCGGTTTGTAGAACAGAACAGGGCTGGTGTAGAAATGATCTACATACAGATGGTAACCATTGCCAAGGCTTAGGCCCTCTTGTTGTACTTTCTCAGTCTTTCCCTCATAGATGGAAAAAGTTCCAAGTGTACCTACAACTGGAATAAGCCAAGACAAACAACTTGTGTCAGAACTTGGAGGGCTATTCCTTAATGTACTGCTGGAATTTGATCCTGGCCTTGCTCACCACCATACTCATCCACACATTACAGAGCAACATGCAATCTGCATTTCATCGTAGAGGCGTCTAATCTGGAGAAGTCGCTCATACTGGGGCGTTCCCTTCTTCTGTTGGTTTTCTTCATCAATGTTGGACAGATTAACACAGTAGAAGATAACCTCAGAGCTTTTTGGGCCATGTATTCTCTTGGAAGCTGAAAGTTGAAAGGTGAATTTGTTCTCCACAAGTCAGCTGTTGATAGAACATGCAAAAATCCACAAAAAATATCAGCTGCTAAAAAAATAACAAAGCTCTTTAGCAGTAAGATGAGTCCACTTGAATTTTTTCCTTGCTAAAGTCAATCATTGTGATTGCCATTTTAATTTCAACTCAGTTTATATATAGAGCCAATTCACAACATCTCTTGTCAAATCACTTTACAGAGATAATTCAATCAGATCACACAGTCAGAATGGTTTAAAGTTTTCTATCTATAGAAACGCTGAACCAATATTACGGTATTATCCGATTGAATACAATTATACAGTGATATTGGCTCAAAGTTTTCTATCTAAGGAAAACCAGCGGATTGCATAAACTCTTGAGCAATTCCTCACACCAAGCATGCATGTTGCGACAGTAGAGAGGAAAACTCCCTTTTAACAAGTAGAAATCTCCAGCAGAACCACGCTCACTGTGAGCGGCCATATGCCAAGGCCAACTGCATTCAAAGGGATAGAAGCAGATATACAGAAAGAAGCAGTATCCTAAAGATAACCTTTTACTAGCTCCACAGGTGGCCCCATCCAGGAAACATAGCCAAGCAAACAAGCTCTGAGCCGGTTCCGATGTCAGAGGATGGAAGAGAGCACATACAGTTAGTCATAGTAAGAGAAATAGGACTACTCTAAAAGAACAGGGCAAGCTACAACATCTGTAAACAAAGGTGTTGATTGCAGCAGCGCAGCTGATAATTTTTCTGCGGGATGGTGTCACAGTCAAACAGTTACAGACCAGATGAAGCTACTATGATGAAAAAAAGCAGAGAGAGCATAAACTTAGAGGTTGAACGAAAAATATTGCAGAATGGGAGAAGAGAGAAAGAATGAAGCAGAATAATAAAAATGGCTCCATATGACCTCCAGCACTCTAAGCCTATAGCAGCATAACTATAGAGATAGCTGAAGATAGCCTGAGCCACTCTAAATATACATTTTATCAAAAAGGCCTTGCCTTAAAAGTAGACAAAAACAACCAAAACTGGTTGTTGGTTCCACAGGAGAGGAGCCTGATAACTAAAAGACCTGCCTCTCTTTCTACTTTTAGAAATTCTAGGAACCACAAATAAACTTGCAGACTGAGAGCAAATTGCTCTGTTAGGGAATAATTTTGTACACACAATTTTTTTATTTTTTATTTGTTAAATAATTTTTCTTAATATCCAATTAATTTCTTTCCACTTCATTATTGTGTCCCACTTGTTGATTCTTCACAAATAATAGTTTTATATGTTATATTTGAATCCTGAAGTGTGGCAACAGAGTAGTAATAATAGTAGTCTACAAACACCCTCAAGCAGGAGAATTGAGCAGGTGAAAGAGACCGTGTAAAAACTTTTATAGTTGGTAAATAGAATAAATTAATATATGAAATAAGAGAAATCCAAATTTTCTGACCAAATTGACTTACTATGAATAGTTTTTTTCTTAATTAGATATTAAAATTTGTTGAAAATGTTTTTTAATGTTGTAATGTCACCACTCTCCACCAGAGGAAGTTGTGGGTCATGCTTAAGCAAAGCCTTACTGGTATTTACAAGAGAAGTACAGTAATACCAGAGAGGGTGCTATGGAATGTATGCTAGAGCTTGACATGAATCGATTCAGAGGCCAGTCTGGAATATTTATTTTGTTCAATGGCAACAAGATTCAGAATGTTCTTTATGCTGATCTGTTTGTAAATGCAAACACTCAATATCCTCAACTTTTTTCATAAATAGCCATGCTGTACCATTGACAACTATAAAGCACAAGAGCACAGACCTCTGCCATTCCACTCAGTTCCCTACTGTATATGAGTTTTAAAGAACCGCTTTAAATATTTCTATTCATTATCAAAATAAAATGATCTCCGAGTTGTGCTAAGACACACCTGGAGTAAAAATTTCAGAGGGGTCCATCTATAATTTATTTTTTCATAATCTTGTAAACCAATCAACACACAAACCACTGTTACAAAAAGCATTAGCTCCTTGGTGGAGGTAATAATGGAAAGATACATGACCTGTTACAGCATTCAGTCAGATATCTACATGCTATTCGGCTGAGTACATGTAGGTGTAGATACCCCACTACACGTGTATCCACCTCCTGAAATCAACATGGCCATTCGGTAGGGTAATAAGATAGAGCTGTGACCAAATAAGGTATTATTTGGCAAAACTGACTTTTCTTTATCTCCCCTCTTACCCTTAGGCATATTAAGCATACCCTATTAAGCAATAGGGCTGGGTATTTTTGCTAAAGTCCTGAATCGATTCGATTTTGATTCATGCAGTTATAAATCGATTAATTTCGATTCAATCTGTTTTAACAATAATGAAAATGGTTCAACTGTGTTTCAAAAATACTCATGTATTTTGTCTGTCTAATAAGTGCAAACTTGTTTGTGAAAAGTGACAAAGTGAAGCCTCACTCGAGCAAGCAGACGTGACACAGCAGACATTCATGAGCTGCATTATTTTCAATGCACAAACCATTTTTGCAGCGTTGTCTGTAACAACTACAGGGTGTTTGCTGGTCAGCCCCCATTTGTTAATGTCTTCATTCAGGCTATTGGTATATTTGCAGCTGTCTGGCTTAAAGTAATTTTGAGTGCATCTTTCCTGCTTATTTGAATGTGAACGCCAAGCGGGTCAACAAAAATGTAAAGGAATCTATTCAAAATCGATTGAATTGATTTTTTTTACCCAGCCCTATTAAGCACAACAGGGAGGAGAAATACGTCCTCATCACATTTGCTCTGAGAGATGAGTTCTCTAAACACATGCATTTATCATGCAATACATAATTCACAACACAAAACGGATTAAAGACAGGAAACAGTACTGTGTTTAGACACTGCATAGTCAGATAAAAGTTTATTCACACAATTCTCTCATATAAAAACAAAGCAAGTTCACATCAAAGCATTTAGTATGGATTTATGATATACAACCACATCTCACATAAGGCATTACCCATAAAGCATAATAAAAAAAGAGGTTTAAAATTGTATCTATGAAATTAAAAAAAAAGGAAGAAAAAAACTCTAAAATGTCAAGTTACCCCATTTCTTTGGCACATATCTTTCAATGTCAAAGTTGGCTTGCCTTAATCAAATGAAGGGCCATTGCATATGATGCAAATCACAATAGAAGCTCACAAATCATTGTTATAACAGTTACTGTCAGGAAGGCACGCCATGCGCGGCTGTTGGAAAAGCAACTGCAGAATGGCAGTCCTGGCAACTAAAGCTAAATTTAGCAGATCTGTAGTCTATATTTTATTTATCTATGTGAAAGTGATTGATAAATGATACACAAAACATTACGCTTCAGGTTTGAATGGTATCGATAAACATGATGCACTAGGTTTTTTTGTCCTTTTGAAAGATAACACTGACCCCCATCTTAAGCCTTTTTTTAGCCTCCCTTACTGTCCTTCACAGAGCAATGATGCTTCTGCTGCCATGGTGAACTGTATAAAGTTCCAGCTGGGGACTTTTTGGATGACAGTTTTACCTTATTCAGGTCTGAGTAGTAATCAGCAGATTATATAATAAAAATGTATCTTTCCCTTTTCAATTAAATCCCTAGAAATGAAGACCTCCCATCATTTTTGGTCTTTAAAGCCTTTTACCAATAGCACTTAGTTTCATGCACTTTTGGGATGGTTAAATAAAACTTCTAAATCAACAAGACAAAAACAGGGATATTTACAGTAATACACTGTCAACTTCTGATGCATTCATTTTCAGTTAAACTCAAAAATAACACCTCAACCAAAAGAATCACAACAGTATTTTCTCCTATTCGTTATTGACCTAAAGGGGGGAAAAAATATTTGTCAAATCAGAATTATATATTACCCATAAAGCTGTTTACTTAAGTATAATCAATAGTATGTTTTAGCAACATTAGGAATAAATGCTGCTTTACTCCTTGAAAAAAAAGGTAAAATATTTATTTTTCCCTAATCAAACTTATTGTACAAAGATTTACATACCAACTCAAGGCTGGTCCTCCTTAATACTTTAAAAGAAACATTTATAATATTATTTCTGCCAATTTATCCTTTCAAAAGATATCCGACACAGGATCAATGTAAAAAATCTTCCTTACAGTCCACTCAGCTCCTGGTATTTATGATTCCCGATCGCAACATAAACATAGCTAATTAAAATGGTGTTGGTTCAGTTTTCCTTTCTGGTAATGTCTGTTTGAGTCTTTCCCCTCAGGTCTGTTTCTTAATTTAAAATCTAAATTTAATTTAAAAACTGTGACAAATGTGGCACACAAATTTGCTGCCAGAAAATAAGCTGAATTTAGTTGAATACATAAAACAAAAAATATATTAGATCTTTTTTTTTTTTTTTTTTTTTTTTATACCATACATAATTTAAAAAAAAAAAGTGTTTAAAAGGCCAAGGAAAACGTTAAAAAAGTTAAACTAAACAACCAGTGACTGGTAAAGTCTTCCCAAATTGAACAAGTTACATTCTTTCTGTAGTGTATTCACCAGTGCCATATTGCATGAATACATGAGAGAACAACAGGCAGGAAAGAGAAACTTTTAGAAAAGGTTAAAATCTTGAGTCTGTGGAGTTCCTGTGGAACGTTGGCAACCAAATAAAGTGCTTAGAGTCATTGTTTCAAAAGCTGGGCTCCACAAAACAGTATGCTACTCTGACTAATGAAGACATTACACTCAAAGAGACTTGGCTGGAATTAAAATGTTACATCTTCACCATTTTTAGCCCTCTGCTGTTCCCTGCTGCTGCTCCTCACATCATCCTGGTCTTTAAATGTTTGTTTCCCTTTTGATCCAATCTCTGAGCTTGGTGACGCGGGAGTAGACTCCAGGCTTATCCCGACGTGCACAGCCCACACCCCAGCTCACAATGCCAGCTTGAAACCACTTCCCGCTTTCCTCGAAACAAACCAGGGGCCCTCCAGAGTCTCCCTAGAAAGCATAACATGTATCAGTGTAAAATAATTAGATTGGGTATGGATGTGAGGGCACAGTGATTACAGAGATATGAAAATGGATTTTTCTATTTTTTAAATGTTTTCTATGGAAAATTTTGCTTCATCTCACCTGGCATGCATCAACTCCTCCTGCCAGGAATCCGCTGCAGAACATCCTGGATGTAAGCCGCCCACCCAAGACCTCATTGCATATGTTATCATTGATGATTTTCACAGATGCCTTCTGCAGGACGATCTGCACACCACCTTGGTGAGCAGAAACAGAGAGGTCATCAGCTCTTACCATGTTACCCTCTCTTAATTTCCAAAGCTAAGTTAAAAGGCCTTAATGTCCTAGATTAGAGGGAGCTAACAAAGCTTAGGGGACTTTCTAAGAGCGAGAGTCCATGTTGAGTTAAAGATTGGAAAGGAAACTTAAGTGACTCAAGAATCAGGAGGTTTGATTTTGAGACCATTATTAAAGTTTTTTGTTTTTTTCCTTTATCCTTTTGACAAACACATGCAGCTCAAAATGTAATATATATGACACCGACATTAGTTTAAAGAAATTTTCAAAAAGAAGAATGTACATTATTAGTAGACATCCATAAACTATAACCCTCTAAAGAAAAAAAAAAAGAAAACACAAAAACATATTAGATATTAAAAAAACGAGTCTTTCAAACAAAAGTATGCACATGAAAATGTAGCATGTAGTATGTAGAAAAAGTCTAACTTGTGCTAAAAGAGACAATGGTGGCGGGATGTGGTGGCCTAGTGGTTAGGCCGTAGGGCTTGGAATCCTGAGTCTGCGACAGTCCCACAGACTGCCACTCTGGGTGTCTGAGCAAAGAGCCTCAACCTCAAACTGCTCCCTGGGCACCGCAAATGGCAGCCCACTGCTCCGCAAGGGGATGGGTTAAATGCAGAGAGTGAATTTTGTTGCACTGTACTTGTGACAGGTATGGACAATAAAAACACAGGAATTATGGGGGACAACTGAGTCACTTGTCCTTACCTCCACCTATGTCCAGAAGCATTTTTTTTTTTTTACCTTTTAATGTTTGCAAAGAAATCCAGTTTTATATGTAAAGGTATAGTGGAGGATGTTCTTTTTCCATCATCAAAATAAGTGGTCCTAATTGTCAATCATTCTGGTAATATGTTTATGTAAGGCCATTCTACATGCTCATTCTCAGTTAGCTGCCTTTTGCGCATGCGCACTTTTATGTGGTGAGCTATGGTTTCAGCCAGTCACTGAAGCTTGCCTCGCTCACCGCGGTTCTTTGAAAATTGCGTATGAGAAGAAGAGAAAGGCCTCAGAAGAGAGAAACAGGACCACAGTGTTTTAGGAAGATTCTTAATGCGATGGCATACTCTGAAATAACAGGCCGGGCTTTCCACTGATGCCTCGGTTGCCAAATTTTTAATCGACAGGTTAACATTTTCACTGCAGCACACACACACATACAAGAATGTCATGATGTTTTAATGTACCAGTAGTCTTATTTGCGGGGAAACTGTTTATGTATAAATATGGATAAGATGAAATCCATCCAAGCGACCATCTTATTGCATCCCTGCACCTCATGGAGGAGAAATGGGCTCTCACACGGGTTTAATAGGCTTTCACTCTCGGGAGCGGGTAGAGTAATGGTCATTTAACTAACGACCATTACTTATTATTACACTTGATTTGAATGACATATTAATTAACTACAAGCTCCAGTTCTAATTATTAATAGGTTCATAATCTGCTGGTAAAGTTGCACAACACATCTCGCCAAGATTATAATTAGGACAGATAAGATTAGGAGGCAGCAGCAAAGTATTTCATGTTAGAAGGCCGGGAAAAGAAACGGGGGCAAAATAATAGTATGCACAAGTGTATACACAATTTTGTTTACACTTGTGTGTACAAAATGACAATAAAATCTGTCTAAGTCTAAAAAGTCCAGAAAGAAGTGAGATGGAGATGAAAAATATAAACTAGGAAGTGCAACAAAGACAAAGATAATAACTACTTTTTAAAGGTACAATAATAACTAGAACAAGGACTATCACCATAAATCAGATGATTAAAGCCAAATACCTCCTTCCCGTGCTGCGCCCCAGCCTGTGATCCAGCAGGACATTCCCGGAGGAAAGACGTGAGAGGATGAGGGGAGGCAGATTGGTTGGATGGTGTTGCTGAACTCCAGAGGCTCATTGAGCTCTAGCAGAGCAATGTCGTAGTCAAAGGTCATCGAGTTGTAAAATTCATGGATGATTATCCTCTTCAATTTACGCATCTGAGCTTCCTCCGGATTGAACTGAGAATGCAAACCACTGTAAGTAACCCAGTTGTTTGCGAGACCATGCCTGTAGAAACAGAGAAATTAAGATTATTTTATTATAGTGCCTTGTAAAAATATTAATCTTCTTTATAAATTCTAAACATTCTGTCTCAACTCTCTACCCAAGTTTTAAATATTAGGCAGCGTAACAAGACAGCAGATTTTTTTTCTTTCCTTGGATTTGTCCACAACTGACCTGTGTGCTGTGTTACTTGATATTTAAGAAGATATTCTTAAACTTAAAAAACCTCAGATCTTTATAGAAAAACTTGAACAAAGGCCTCATGTATAAAACGTTGCCGAGCAAAAAAAAGAAAAGAAAAAAACATGCAGCCATTGTTAAAAAATGTTAACAATTTGATCCATTCTAGCTTCCTCAACACCCTTTGTGAGGATGAATCCAGTTTCCTAACAGAAACCATGGAGTAATATGGCTAACAGGAGAAAAACAAAGTCTGCGCCGGCACAGAATCCACCAATATATGACTGTATACTAGGAGCGATCCTTCATCTCCCAACTAACATAGTCACTAATTCAAGGAGGGAGCCCCGCTCGTAGCATTAATACTGTCAAGCTCTGTATATTGGCCTGAGGAATCATTTAAAAAAACTCATATGCATCAACTTTTTCAGTCACAAAGTCCACGACTTGTCTGGAATACAGATAAATTAATGTTAAATATAAGGTATATTCTCAAAAGGTTTTGGTGGCTTCAAGAAAGCTGTTTTTATTTAGTCCTGGAAGCACTGCTCGTCCTCACCTCCAGCACAGACCCCAGTCTGTCACTGCCCACTGCCCAGCATTGGTGCTTTCTGCATGGGTAGATTTACAGAAAGTCCCGCCAAGTCTGAAATTCATCCAGACACAACTCTAGATGACCCAAAGTGACTCCTTTTTTCAGAGCTTTTTTTGGCACTATAAATTGATTGTCTCTCCAAGGTGATTCAACAGTTGTTCATAGGGAACAATTTAGCATTAGTGATGTTAAGTTTCACCTGTGCTTTTATTGTGAAATACCAGCAGCAAGACCTTGGCAGGAAATTACATGCGTTTACAGGGAAAATGAAGGGTCTGGGAGGTAAACCTGCCCACTGCTATATTCAATACCAGCACAGGAATGACATGTGATGTGATGCAATGACTTTGAATTAGGAACAAGCACAGCACTACCGTCATTTGAGATGGTGACGACATCAACAAAACCAAATCAGTACAAACAATACTGTAGTTTTACCTGCACAAATGAAGGAGCAGTGAAAAATTAGGCTAAATTAATTCAATTCAATTCGGAGCTTAATGGTGGGATAGTTGATCTCTAGGTGACCTAAAAAATAATCCTTAATATCTTAGAAACAGTTGCAAACACAATCTTTTAAAAAAATTTTTTTTCATTTTTACAAATTACCATTTAAAATGCACAAACCTGCACTAAAGAAGTAATAACCATTCAGCCAATTAGTATTTTCACGTCAGTGGGGTGTCAGCTTCACACAGCTGAAACTCCTCCTATCTGATGATGCAGTCCAGGATGTAAACACTGTGCATCTGAAATGCAGGGCGATGAACTCCCCGTGGTGCTCGCAAAAATCACCTTGGCCATGGTGGCCGGCCTGAATACAATATTTCTATTTGTTTTGTTCATGCCATTAAGTGTAAGAGATCCGTTACTCACTCGTTAGAAAATCTGAAACAGTGAGCTGCAGACAAGAGCCACCTA
This sequence comes from Cyprinodon variegatus, assembly GCF_000732505.1. Lineage (NCBI taxonomy): Eukaryota > Metazoa > Chordata > Actinopteri > Cyprinodontiformes > Cyprinodontidae > Cyprinodon > Cyprinodon variegatus. The sequence goes on from NW_015150596.1 coordinate 464,767, forward strand.
TCCGAGATGACTGAGGCGCCACAAGCATGGCCAGATGTCCGGTAGTGAAGGCTGACCTGCCAGGGCCACTCTCCAGTGTCTGCGTTCTGCCCTCCTACGATGCGGTTCAGCTTGTAAGGCCTGGTGCCGCAGTCTTGAATTCAACAGAGATTTGTTACAGAGAAGAAATTCAAAACAGCAAATAATGAGAATACATTAACAGAACATTGACAGATGCCAGTCATTGCCGTCACTGCTCTTGTTCATTAAAATATAATAATACACCTTTAGGCTTAAACATAGGAGATGTAAAATCAAAATATGAAACATGATGCATTTCTCAAGGAAAATTCGAAATAAATTCCCATGGGCTGGGGCTGTTTTTCCTAACAAACAGCCCAACATGCTGCATGACTAAGCAACTATAATCAGTATCACTGACAAGATTAGAGTCAGCTTTGGCAGTCTAAAACAGAAAAAAGAACCCCGGATTGAAAGAACAAGAGATTTTGAGAAATATCTCACCACAGATAGCTTCATCTGAATTATCAGAGCAGTCACTGACACGGTCACATTCAGCATTCACCTTGTTGATGCATTGCCCGCTGGTGCATTTAAAGCTGTAGTCAGAGCACATATTTGGAGCTGCAAAAGGCGGTGAAAAGATAGTGAAAACAAATGTTTAACAGGGCAAATACTGTGCAATCAATGAGAAGTAAATGTGAGGCTCCAATTCAAAATGAGAAGTGATTGAGGAGCAGATTAAAGTGAGCATTGACTGAGATTAAGGCTTAATATGCCCCCTTATTCACAGAAGTGAAAATTTGAAGAAAATTCAAGGAATAAATAAAAAAAAAGAGCACAAAGAAAAAATACTTTGAACTAAGATAGCCCAAAGCGATACATCTCTGTTAAATCCAACAAAACGCTGAGGCTGTACTGTAATTTTTATCAATCTGAAAAAATCATCTTGTAGCAGAAAAAAAAACTGGTTATCCACTTACAGCTTTCGCATGAGGCCTCATCACTTCCATCCTCACAGTCCTTCAAATTATTGCAGATAACGTCTTGGGGAAGACAAACCCCGTTTCCACATTTCCACTCATTTGGCTCACAACCGGCTGTTAAAAAATCAAGTTTAAACGGAAATTATATTGACAGAAAGACAGCAGGCTTGCAGCAAATACATTTTTCAGCATCCATATTCACTTTTCTTGCAAGTATTTTAGGATTTAAAGTGAGATATCTCTGCAGCTAGCCCAAGGATCAGTGACCATACCACATCAACACTAAACATTAGCTTGCTATTGATAATGTAAATCCCTTTATTGTTCCACAATGAGGAAATTTGTTCTCTGCATTTTGACCCACCCCTTGGGGAGCAGTGGGCTGCCATTGTGTGGCACCCAGGCAGCAATAAGGGCTTAAGGGTTTTGCACAGGAACCCAGAGTGGAGGATAAATAGCACTATATTTATCAACATGTAAATTGTTGATCTTTCATTTCAGCTATGTGATAAAATCCCTGTTTGATAGAGAAAGACAAAAGGCCAAAAGCAATGTGGACAACAGTACCAAGACCATATTAGATTCCTTGGTGTATTAGTCGCTTGGTGCTGGCCATGATTAGGCTTTAGAATGAGGTCAGTATGCAACTGCTTTTAGAAATGATCAGAGGCAGTTACAAAGGTACCAAATAGCCATGACTCATTCCTAACCCGAAACTGCTCCTATAAACCACAGACTTTTGCTCAGTTTTTCTGAAGCTATTTCCAGTCAGTTGCTATGACCTAGATAACTGAGAATGTACAGCCATGCTGCTCTAATGTTACTCTAAGCTGAATTCACTACTAGACTTACAGTCGGCTCCACAATGAAACTTTCTGGTTTCAACAAGGACATTTTGTTCAAACTCAAACTAAATGATGGGTGCAGCTAGTGGCTAAGAAAACAATACGACACTTGGTAATAAACTTACAATCACACATAAATTATTTACAATGTATTTGTAACATGAAATTTATTATTTTTGGAAAAACTTCTCAATGCCAACCCCTGGTTCAGTCCGCCTGCTTCACCTCCATCATATAGCCACAGACAACGTTTCATAAACAAAGCAGAGACGGCGAATCAGTGATGTCTGGTAGAGAAGCTGATGTCTAAGAAGACATCCAGTAATGGGAAAGAACTGATTTTTATCTTATAAGCAATTGATAAAAACTCATTGTAATTTAAGAACTAGTTTGAGAATCCCCTTATAGTGATGTTAACATAGCCAGGTGTCAAAGTCAGGACCATAAAATAACTCTGGAACACTGAGGAGAGTAGCATTACTTACTGCAGTGTTTCTCATCACTTCCATCTCCACAGTCGTTCACCCGATCGCAACGCCACATTTTTGGCTTGCATAAACCATTACTGCAGGAAAACTGTTCTTCTGCACAACCTGAAAGAAAATAAATTTCCATAAAAAAACAAATGAACATGAACAAATATATACAAATCTGCATTGACAACAAATAAAAACCATTATGGTCAGTTATTACTTTTCTGACAAGTAAAAATTTAATAGTTTTATAAAATATCAAGGTGCCTGAATTAGACATAAAGGCCAAAAAGAGTAGTTGCTTACAGAGATTACAAAGGATTATAGAAAAGCTTGGTCATATCATTGTCAGACGTGTTAAATTTTAAGATTCCTGGAAGTACAAAAGTATGCATTACATTTGGTAAAGTAAACCTAATTGCTTAACCATAACAACTGAATAATTTATTGGAGGCTTTCATTTTTCTAAGGAGATAAATGTCTATATTTTGGTAATTGAAACCATAAGTTGTGTTTCTGAAGTTTTTGTCAAATGCTGTCTTTGTGACCTAAAGAGTTGACACATATGAGTTATTTTAAATGATTCCTCAGGCCAATATGCAGCGCTTGACACTATCAATGCTCGAGCAGGCCTCCCCTCTTGAAATACCATCTATGAAAGTTGGGAGAAGACGCACTGTTGTTATGTGACCTGGAAGAATATATCGCCGAACCTAGAAGCCTAGCGTGGACCCCAATCAAAAGACATGCAAGGCTGGCCGGCTGAGTGTTTGGTGACTTTTGCGACAGGTATAGCACCCCCTAGTGGTCAAAATTTACATGGTGTGTCCTTAAATTAAGCCTATACTTGCGTGAAACCTAGAGGGTTGCTTTAAGGAGCGAAATAATCTTGCACAATCAACTTACTGCAGCTCTTCTCATCGCTCAAGTCGCCGCAGTCATTCCAGCCATCACACTTTAGTTTTTTTTCGATGCACATGCCATTTCTGCAGGCAAACTTGCCAGGACAAGCTGATCACATGCACAAAAGATAAGATCATAGACAAAAGTGATACAGTCAGTGAGATGAAAGCAACAATGTGTGTACAGCATGTATCAAAAAACAGATCAAACAGAGCTGATGTCAGACAGAAGAGATACTCTTGTCTAACAGCTGCAAATAAAACATAAATACTACAACCATTTGCTCATTAGTCTAACTCCTTTATTTCACTCCTAAGGTTTTCAAGTGGGGATAAATAAACTGTTTTTCCTTGACAGTCCATCCTTTTGTCTTTCAAAGCAAAAAAATTACTACCCATGAAGGCGCTGGCCAATAAAAAATAAGAATTAACTTACGGTCATTAGGATCAAATTCATTGTACTGTGCAAAAAAGCCTTTGTCGGTATAGGACTCATCGGAGTGGAACTTCACCTCAAGAATGTTGGACTCACTGGTCAGAGCCAACGACGATAGTTCTCCACAATATCTGAAACACAGAACCAATAAATTTAAAATGTGACTGGGTTTTAGTACATAATGTGAGGTGACAGAATGTTTGTATTCAGGCAGTGTTTTAGGTTACTCAGTAAAATAATATGACCAGACAGTCAGTTGAACAAGTAGTATTAAATAGGAAGAAATGTAAAACTAACAAACATCTTTTAAAATCCAAATTAAGGGCACTAAAAACTACAATGTCCTACGATGTGTTTGACTCCTAATTAGGCAAAGTGCAAAAATGTATTTCAGGCTCAAAACAGAGTAAGTAAACCATATTAGGACAAAACCTGTGGCGTATACTATTTTATTAAATGATAAACAGATAGTTGGGCTTTTTTTGAGATATATATATATATATATATATATATATATATATATATATATATATATATATATATATATATATATATATATATGTGTGTGTGATGTTACAGTCCGAATCTATATATTTTTAGTGAGTTAAATTCAGTTGTTTATGTAATATAAGCAAGAGCTAATTACATTACCATGTCTATGGCATTTTCAATGTAAATTAGCATTGTGCTGTCCGCTAGCCTACATGAAGTTTTTCTTCTTGCTTTTAGCTCATTTAAGCTATTTGTTTCTCATTAGTGATGTGTAAAGCATATATTGTCATCGCAGGTAGATGTCCACAGTGAGACATAATCTAAAAAAAAAAATATCACAATATACGATTTTTTAAACTATTTATTTGTATGATACAGCTGCAAAGTAGACATAATCTAAAAACAAAAAGCATACTTTATTTTAGATTATGTCTCTCACATTGGACATGCACCTACGATGAAAGATTCAGACCCCCCCCATAATTCAATTATACTTTAAACTTGAAATTGGGATGGATTCTTACCGTTTCCCCATAATTTCCACATAGTCCTTATGACATTTTCTAACATCTACATCAGGCTCCTTCATGCGGAACATCTTGAAAGTCACACGTACTTTTTTCCCTTGAGAGACCTGTTGCAAAAAATTTAAATCAAATACAGGTGAATCATTTGTAAAATTTCTGACCAAGCATTTTACCCAAATGCACAGGGAGCATGCCTATACATCAGTGTGCACCCATTATCAGAGCATGCAGAAGTCTTGAATTTTTATCATAACAACTCTGTGAACTTTCAGTGACACATGTATACAAAAATTGCACTGATTTGTTAGTAACCTCCTTATTTTGGATGACATGCATTATATACATCAGGAAAAAAAATGCAATATTTCTGCACTGTATTCTTTCTTTGCAGTTAGAAATATCACACACTTCTTGTAGTTCTTGACAAGGTTTGAACATGCTGCAGCAGGAGTTTTCTTACCACTCCTCTACACAGATTTTCTCTAAAGGTCTGATTTATAAAACAGTACATAAAATCTAATTTGTTGTACAGTGTGAGCGGTAGCTGCATGCAATGACTGAAAAAAAAAAATAGCACAGTGCATGCCCGGCTTAAGACTTTTCCCGGGATCACAATGTCACAGGATCGGCTTAATGCCCTGGCCATGCTCTCTATGGAGAAGAACCTAACCAAAACCATCCTTACGTCAACCAGTCATTGAGAAATTTGCTTCTCTCAAGGATAGAAGGGCAAAATTTAAGTACAAAAAGTAAACCTG
>NW_015150596.1:473182-476519 GCF_000732505.1 Cyprinodon variegatus
TATATATATATATCTATAAAATAAAAACCCTTGATGCTGTGTCTGGTTAATAGCTGTGTTCGGGACCAGTTGAATTCATCTCAGCTTTTAACAGTTGTTCTGCTGGCTCCCTACTGCCAGAAGCAGTTCACAGCTGAGTGCAAAGCAGCCGGGATGAGGATCAGTCATTTCAAGCCTGAGGCCATGGCTCTCAGATAATAAATATTGGCTTGACCTCTTCAGGTTGAAGGAGGGGTGGAGGGGTACAAGTATCCTGGGGTCCTGTTCACAAGTGGCAGGAGAATGGAGTGACAGATGGATCGGGTGGCTGCAGTCATAATGTGGACACCATCTCTTGTGATGAAGGGGTAGCTGAGCCAAAAGACAAGCTCCCGAAATACCGATCTGTCCATTTTCCTATCCTAAAATATTGTCATAACCAAAAGAATGAAATCATTGATATAAGCAGCTAAAATGAGCGTCCTTTAAAGTGTGGCAAGGCACCATCTTAAAGATAGGACGAGGGGTTTGGAATACAGCTGCTTCACCACATCAACATTGAGAGAAGTCAGCTACCTCAGGAGGGGTTCCTGACAGACAGCATATTCAAAAGTGCATGTTTTTAGTCCAAACATGACACTGATAAATCAGAACTCTACTTCAGCCTTAACTTACAGGTAGTAAAACTCCACTACTGCAAATTCATTGTCAAGGAAAATAATTTATATTCTAATTTATGTAAAGTAAAAAAGATAAAAGGAAAAAGAAAAATTAGCATATGGAATATTATATTTTCATTAAATAGAACATGTATAGGAGCCATAATTTTAATAAGTACATTAAATGTTAATAAAAAAAAAAGCATTGCATAGTATTCATAATATAAATTTGACCCATAAAAGTGAGTAAATGGAAACCACGGTAAGAACTCTTAATTTGTGAAAATGTACCTTTAGTTTTGGGGATGATTGTGTACTCTGCTAGAAAGCCTGGCTTCTGAACATCGGTGTCAGCAATGAAGTTAATAAGCATGATGTTACCGGATGACACAACGCTCAGGAGGTTAGAGGGAGGCCTTTGGCCGCATTGTCTGGGGATAAACAAGGAAAAGCAACCTTTAAAAACAGGTTCCAACTGAGTTATAATAATAATACACAAATAATTTCAATGTGAATCTATAAGACAAATAGTAATTCATTTGTTTTTTATCATTCAAGATCGATCTCTTAGTACATTGATTTAACATAAAGAATAAGAAACAAACAATATCAAAGCAAGATTTGTCAGGGGAGAAAATAAATAGGAAGACTACAACCAGCACTAAACAAAATTGCTTTGGTGGATTTTTTAAATAAATATTTGTTAAATTAAGGGAAAAAAATGATTGAACATGCTGGAGGAAAAGTCACAAAGGTATAAATGACAGTGAAAGAGCAGCAATATATCTACCTCCTGTAGAATATTATCACAGAGCATCATATTATAGTCCCTGTAAACCCTGGCAACTTGAATAAAGCTTATTACTCAATAGTGTTATTTAAATAAAAGGCATTTATCACTCAGTAAAGCTGTTCTTTTTTTTTTGCCATTGGCTTCAGAGTTTAAAATCGCATGCAGCTATAATTGATGTTTCATTTAGAATCTGATAGATTAAAAAACAAAACGCCACAGACAAAACGCAATTACAGCCAGTAGTGTAGTCAGATCCAAGTTGACACTTCTCATGAATCTGAAAGGAGAGGTGTTTCCGAGTTAATTTTTAATCTCAGTCAGGCTGAAAGCTGCTAATAAAAAGGGATGTATATAACATAAGGCTACGCAGAAGTAAATGTTATTACAAAACCAAAAAAAAGTAATAAAGAGGAACAGGTTCCACCCGCATAAAAACAACTTAAATCTAAGTTCATTGTCAAATACAAAGTATTTGACAAAAATACGGGGTTGTCATGTGAGAATCACTAAAGTCCCTCACATTGAAGCTGTCATGCATTGTTAATGCATAAGAAAGGAAGGTTATATCTGCCATAGATTTACCAATGCAGAATAACGAAATATATCTATAGTTGGAGTGTTGTTTGTATAAGTGCAGGAAACAGTGAAGAAAAAACACAGATTAAAAATAGCTAAATTGTATCCATGTGTATAGTGACTAGAAATAGTAATCTTTGTACACCCTAAAAATCCAGAAAGTGTGTCAGGAATTTATGCCCTACAATAATTAACATGGCTCCTTGAGTAATCCAGTAAAGTTAAAGATCGGTTCTTATTCCATGGCCGGGACAAAGCCAAACAGCTCTAAAGTTTAACAATTGGTCAGAGCTTTTTTAAACATTTAAAGGAAACTAAGAACCTGGCATTGATCTCTCAATAACTGGAACAAATTCTTCAACTACTTCTATTTTGAGACAGCCATCTCAGTCCGCTACCCTTTGCTTGTTCCACCAGCCCTAAAGCCCGGTGACACTGTGCGATTTTCAGTGTGATTTTTCAGCCTGATCGTGAGTCGTGTAGTGTACAGGGGGTTACGAGCAGCGATCAGTCTCTCACGACCACCTCCCGATTAGGAATCGTGAGGTTGAGAGAATATCAAACATGTTTGATATTCTACCAACCGTCGTGGGCAAATCGCTCAGGGTGCATGCGCAAATAAGGATTCTTCTTTTTATTCTTCCTCTCAGATGTAAACACAGCAGCATGGCAGGGATGCAATGAGTGAAATGCAGCTCCGTCTGAAAAATTGACGGACCACAGCAGCTTTTTCCAAATACGTCGTCCCCCTTTCTTTCTAGGACCCTCAGCACAAAATTGCACAAATTGACAAGGCAGCGCGGTTCACTATAGTGAGCTTAATGTCCCCCTTCTATTTGTTTGGCTTCAGGATATACAGTAGAGCTATAGAGCAGCTCCATCTCACTGCGGAGCTGAGTCCTATGTGGTTTTTAGTCATACAGTATGAGCAGGTAGATCGCATCAGAGCGTCGAGCCGAACATAAATCGTGAGCTGCTGCTCACACCGTACGACTAAACCCTGCGTTTAGTCGTACAGTGTGAGCAGCAGATGCATGCAACGATTGAAGAAAAAAAAAATCGCATAGTGTAAGCCAGGCTTAAGAGAAACACTAAAGAGGACTTTGAACAACAGCGCCACAATTTTAAAAGCTCGCCTTGAGCATGTCAAGAAAGATCCCATCTACAGTGGGGCAAAAAAGTAGTCAGCCACCAATAGTGCAAGTTCTCCCACTTAAAAAGATGAGAGAGGCCAGTAATTTTCATCATAGATATACCTCAACTATGAGAGACAAAATGAGAAAAAAAAATCCAGAAAATCACATTGTCTGATTTTTAAAGAATTTATTTG
>NW_015150596.1:479419-495077 GCF_000732505.1 Cyprinodon variegatus
CTCGGCTCAGTTTTTTAAGGGTAGTGTAAACGGGGTAATAGTTGCAGACTGGCAGGGGGGTGAGCATCTAGCCAACCGTAAAATGACACCAGCGGGTGATTGAAACTGGACATACTGCACTCACCTTCTGTGGGTGTCCTGGCCATACGATAATCTGTTACTGGAGACAGAGACACGGGATAGGGTTAGAGGAAAGATTCAGGAGAAAGGTTCACAAAAATTGTGAAGCTGATAGAATTTAATTTAAGAGCCTAAAATATAGGGGTCGCACATTTTCAGTTCCATTTCCCTGCAGTTAATAGAGCTAGTGATGGTGCGTAGCACTTTCTGCTTCATGTCACCTTCCTGTACAACAGCAACTCATAGATCTTTTTCCAACTATCAGGGACAGCACCATCAAAAATGCACCAACAAAATTATTTTAAAGTGGACCAAAAAACCGCAGAGTCACAAGGCCTAGTGATCGGCTTATTGCCAGGACATCAAGAAATGCTGGACAAGTGCTGAGGAGACAGAAGGAAGAAAAATGTTTCTCATTGCTCTAAGGCCTGGAGCCTGACTAATATTATCAAGGGATCCAAACAACATAAAGTGTGTAATCTCTTATGCAGCACAAGAGGATGGAGATCTGTCATATCTGTTATTGTCCTATAAACACAACTAAGAGCATTCCACTATGATATGGAGAGTAGAAAGGAAAGCAGTGCTCATGGAGCGTGACAAAGACCTTATTTAAATATTTCATCCAAAACATGTTAAATTTCCGGACTGTTCAATGTAATAAACTTAAGCCAGTTAAGGCTAACATAGAAACTTTAACCTAAACACTTAATTCTAATCATACTTACGTGAAGCAGTGATTTCGGTCACCCTGATTTCATTACTGTTTCTCTCTAGGCTTTGCATCTTAATGCTGTTTTCCAAGACATCCAAAACCCGCTCCTCAGATACATCTGGCACGAGCTCCAGGCTGGTGACTGGAATATCAAACTGGGACCAGTAATAGGCAATAACTCCCTCACTGTAGTTTAGAGATTAAAAGGGGAAAAAATGACAGATTTTTTAATTTTTTTTATTTTTTTGTATTCTTACAAGGAGAAGGGGCTAATATTGTGCACAATACAAGGATTTATGATTTATAAGAAATTGTTTGACCTCCTTTTACACGATAAAAATGCAATATATCTAATTCTTAGGAACTTCTTACCTGAAGGCAGTGACTGCAGATCCTGTGTAAAACTTGCTAAGGATTGGACCATTCTGGTAGTATTCACCCAGCTGTGGTAACAAACAAAAAGGTTATGGCTTATTTCTAAATTTCTTGTACACCTTTTTAATATCCAGAATGGTCCCACGCTTATATGGAGATAATTTTTGTTTTAAAGTAGATTTGTGTCTTTACAGCCACATTTATTTTAATTTTTTTTTTTTTTCATTCATAAATAAGATTTTGTGCTGATTTAAAGTATCGGTGTGTCCGTAAAGCTGGATTTGTATTTTTTTGTATTTGTAAATAACGCTTTATGCTTAACTTTGGGTACTTATAAATGTGTGTTCGAAAGCCAATACAAATATAATGAATTTATGAAAGTACAATAAAAAAAAAATATATATATATAATATCTGATATTTAGGAATTTAAATAGGTTCAGACGCATACAAACTTTTCAGTTCATGTGCACAAACGATATAAAACTCAAAAACAACACAACAGTTAAAACAAATCAAATCAGGTTAGGAATTGTTTTTTGTAGTTTTTCAAGACACACTTCACTCTTTCAGATTCGTGTCTATGGAGTGTTTAAATGTTGGTATAAAGCTGGGTCATTCTAGTTTTATTCGGAGTCAAGCGTTTTTTTTCCACTGAACTTATTTCACTCTATACCTGTGCCGAAATTGCAAAGACGATTTTCTGTGCAAAATAAGAAACCTCAGCACCCCCTAGTTATAAGACATAAACTACATCTACTTTGTACTATTCCATGATTGTTTACTTACATGAAAGTGGCAGCAATGTATAGAACAGATTAAAATTGAAGACATCTGGGATACTATACTTACGAGTGTCTCCATTTTTTTAGCCAAAGCCTTGAATTCGCTGCTAGACGTATCCTCCAGCTGTTGGTCATAATCCACACCATCAATCTTCATATGACCACTGAAAAGCTTCACTAATGGTTTTACGTGCTTGCTTACAGTGGAATCACTATCCTCTTTAACTGAGAGAAGAAAAACACAGTAAGTTATTTGATCAACATAATGCTTTAGGATGAAGGGAAAACTTTAAAAAAAAATGTCCCTTGGTTTTACAGTACGATCGCTTGTTTTGGAGACAGTTTGGCTCTCATGGAAATTAAAACAGCCTCTTGAATCAAGATTATGTTTATGGAGATTTCAGAGGCCTTTATAATCAGCCACTGTTTAAAAGACAAGAAGAGTGCCACAGCTGGTGACACTTTCTCCTCTAGATTATTGAAAGGCAACGTCAGAGATGTCAAATGGGCTAAATAATTAGAAGTTAAAGTCCAAGCCACTCTTATACACTCATACATCAAAGAACTTTGCCTTCACAGCAATGTAAATGACTCACTTTCCATTGTGAGGTGTTGTGCCTATTTAGCACGAAAGAACTCTATCAATTCAAATACATTAATCTGTCACTTCAATTAAAAATATTTGCTGTCAAGTGCCCAAAGTAACCATCCCTGTGTCTCCTCCATTTAATACATTAGGAAATAAACCATCATTACTTACAGACAAAGAACCAAATGAGGAATCCTACAACAGCCAAGAGGACAAAGAGTCCCACAATGCTGCCGATCAGGATGCCAGTCCTCCTTGACGATGCCTTCTTCTCCTTGCTGGTTAGGAACACCATCTGCTCTTGCTGGCCAATTTGGCCCTGTGGAGAAAAAAAAAAAAAGGACTAAGTATAAGCTGTATACATACACACCAATAATTATAGTGAATAAGTATACCAGCATCTAGTCAGTTATTGAACATATCAATATCCATAAACATCTCTCAGCTTTTTAGGGCTGTTGAAATTGATAATGTATCTGTTAATTGCGTTTTCTGATATGATACAATCACCCCAAACCATATTTACCAATGTGAAAAGTTGAGCATTAATGTATTAAATGAGCTAAACTACATGAAAATGGGTTTTTTTCTTACGCTACATATCTGATAGTGAGGAAATGTGACTCTCAATGCACTGCACAGCCTTATCTCAAGAAACAAGGAACATTTCTGCCAATTTTAATAGACAGGTGAACACCTACTCCAAATACATCACTTAATACAACCAACATGAGCTTGGATTTCCCTGCTGGACAAAAATACAGAAATATTGTAAGAACATTATCTAAACAATAATATGTTAGTTTTATTTCTGAAAAGTTATCCCCCTCCTCAAGTCCTGACGTGAAAAGTCTGTTGATTAGAACAAAACATCCCTCACAATGCCAAATAATCTGCTGCCGTTTTGGTTAAGCCAAGTACAGTAGGTGGTATGACAGCAAAGATGAGGAACGCATTTTATGCGCCCGAGCTGCCAATGTCTACCGCCTACTGCTTATTATGTACATGAAATTACGTATTTTCATTTAATGGTTAAGAATCTTTCTATTGCAAAACTATTCAGCAACACAATTTCTTTCATACTCATAACACTGAGGGCCCTGTTACACTTTGCTGATTTAGACAGCCCGACGTCCCAGAATCTCCTAAAACGCTGGCCAGTGTTGGGGAGTAACGATTACATGTAACGATGTTATGTAAATTAATTACAAAAAAAAGAGTAACTGTAATTCGTTACAGTGTTTATTAACTACATGTTCCAGTAGCTTGACCGTAGCGTCGCTGCTTTATTTATCAAGTAATTTTCCTGTAGTGACGTTACTGCTTTCATCAAGTAGCGACGTAGCGTCCACAAACGCTAAAAAAATCCAGGGCATAACTAAGAAATGAAACCAGGTTTTCTATTTTGAAAGAACACAGTTATTCGTTGGACAGTCATGCATGAGCCTCTATTCTGCCTCTTCTGTGTGTATCTCCCAAAACATGCGCATGCGCACGGTAGTGGAACTCAAAGAATGACACACACAGAGCCACACACACAGGATGGAGGAGGAGACAGGAGCAGAGCGAGAAGAGCAGCCAACTGTCCCTTCCACACCGTGGCCTTATCTTCAGAGATTATGAAACTTGTTGAATCCTCAGATTAAAAAAATAAGTGTACAGATGTCTGCTTTGCAATAAAAAAAATAAAAAAATAAATAAAAAACTGTTGTAACCGTCCAGGACATCCAACACCAACCTGAGAACTCACATTCAGGTGTATCACTAATTTCCCTCCTGCAGTATGCAAGGAGCGAAATTAGAGTTTAATAAGGTGACTAGAGATGTCCCGATCCAGGTTTTTGCACTTCCGATCCGATACCGATATTGGCCCATACCAACCTATCCGAGCATGTATTTAAGTTTAAGTTAAAGTATTTAGCCTTAGTTGTAAGACTCATGTTGAAAAGGGTTTTAGTACTCTTGATAACATCTAGCCAGCTGAATTAGGTGAGATTGAATAAAATACAATGATTGGTAACAACAAACTTATCTGTTTATTAAGAGATAAACACAAACTGGACAAAATTATGAATAGCAATCTGAAATTGCACAGTGAACAGTAAAACCGTAAACAGTTAAAGGTGCAAGTATTACTGTAAGTTTTAATAAAAATGCAAAACAGACAAGAGTGGAAAATAGTCTATTAACTTAGAATCAGGACTCTACTCTTGAAAAAAGACACTGCTTAAAAAAAAAAATCAGTGCAAATAATAGTGAACTATTACACAAAAATGCCTTATACTCCCCAATCTCCTCCACACCTAGTCTCCATCTACACATCGTGCAGGATAAAATAATCCCACACGGCTGACATTTTCCCCGCTATCTTCCAATTCACCTGTTTTAATGGTTAGGCCGGGAGACAGACCCAAAAAGACCTGTGGGTGTGTTGAAGGTGTTCTGGAAAATGCGGACCGGATTTGGGGAACACTGGTGCAAAATAGTGGAATGGATTGTTTCAATCGGCAAACTGTAAAATACGGACCGGATTTTTTTTTTAAAAACTGGATCGGCAGTCTGGATCGGCATTTTTACATGCTGTGCCGATACGCATTTTTTTGCCAATATCGGCGTCCGATCCGATACGTGGATCGGATCGGGACAAGCCTAAAGGTGACCGCTGTAGGAAGGAAGTGGTTTCTGAACCTGCTTGTGTTAGTCTGCAAACTGCGTAAATGGTAGAGCCTGGGGGAGGAACAGAAAAGTGTATGGCCCGATGAGAGGAGTCTGAGAAAATCTTACATGCCTGGTGCTGGCACCTCTTCTTGTGGACATCCTGTGATTGCCTGTCAGCAGTTCCCTCTCAGCTTAGTGCTTTTTTAAGGTTCACATTCAGTTCTCAAAAATTAAATGTTGAACATGGGTCAATACTCATTAAAACCTTAAAGTAATCAAAAAGTAATCAAAAGTAATTAGTTACATTACTTTTTTAAAGTAATCGAAAAAGTTACACTACAATTACATTTTAAACAAGGTAACTTGTAACTGTAACGGATTACATTTTTAAAGTAACTTACCCAACACTGACGCTGGCATATGCTAACGTTGCTTGTATTTTTTCAATTTTGGGCATATACATAGTGATTTCATGATGCGTCCAGAACTTACGTCCACTGAAAGCCTAACTTATGCATAACACATGGCAGCGTTATGCCCATGAATTGATCCACAAGCCACTGTCCTAAAGGGAGCAGCGATGTGCCCGGAGGTGCCTGGTCTGCATAAAAAGATGTCTTTGATTGTGATATTAAACTGGCTGCTGTTTGATCACGTGAATCACGTTAAGTGGTCGTCTGGAACACGTCAGATACGTTGATGTACGTTGAAAATGAGTTCTTGATAAGTTACACACAAGTTACTCATAGGTTTTGGACCATGTAGACACCATGACTTATGAGTAACTTACACTTAATGTATGTCAACGATCAGATAACTTACCGGTAACTACTACTGATGTATGGCATACGCTGGCGTACTTGCCATATGTCGATGTGTGCCAGCATTTTTCAGCATTCTTCAGCGTGCTCATGACTTATACAAAACCTTCCCATAACTTATCCAATGCATACCAGCGTTTTTGCCAGCTTTTTTTGTGCGTCAGGCATACGCTGGTCTAAATTGTCATGGTGTGAGAGGGGATTTACCATCAAATGCAGTATGGCCAAGAAAAGATGTTTATTTCAGTGCTTAACTGTTTATTATCTGAATAAGCTGCCAGCTGATTAATATGCTCCTTGGTTGATTGCATCACAGTGTCGTTTAAAACTGCACTCCAGGAAAGCACACCTTGAAGACGAAGCTGGTAACAGGACCTTGTCATTAGGATGTCCGTGTTAAAAAAACTTGAAGAGTTAATATGTCCTGTTGATGATGCAGGCAGCTTAGGGCTGAGCCTCTGTCGTTCCAGTATGGCAGTTGAAAGAAATGCGACAGTTTGGACAAATGTGCAGGGACAAGCTTTGGCAGGACACATTTTCTCAGAATCTGTTCTGAAACACTGATATGCCTAAAGGCTTCATTATGTTTGACACAAGTACCTCCCTTCCTGAGAATGAGAGCGTCTACAGCTTTTACCCTCCATTAGACTTCTCCACTTGTAGCTAATATTCTGGCCAGCTTCAGGGTGTCATGTATAGCAGAAACTGCAAGCTTGCAACAATGCATGAGGAAGGCAATAGTAATTTGTTTCCAATAGATTTTCAAAGCCTGTTAATTATAGTGATATCTATTGGCTAAAACAAGACAAGGCATATTTTTGTGAAGTATTGCAGACAGGAGCTGTTATAATTTTCCTAAGTAAAAGGTGCAGGTATTCTTACAGAACTTCAGGCAGAATCTTAAATTATGTAATTTGGCTTTCAGGACCTCGGGGACACATCAAGTGTAAATCAAGCTTATAAAACCCTAAAAACTCCCTGGCAACGTGCTTTACATTCGTTCAGAAACTAGGGGATGAGTGAAGAGCTTTGGAAAAATACAAGCAGTGGCTTTAAAAAGCACTTCAAGAAATAAGTTTGTGGTTGATCTCTTAAGTAGGTATAAGGAGAAAAAAAAAAACACACACACACACACAATGAATGAAAAATGAGTGAAGACCCCAGAGTGCCACATGGAGATTCTCTTGAATATTAAATAAATGTGTCAGATCTGTTGCTTGATAAGACGGGGGCTCAATTAATTGAGTCTGGATGATAACTCACGGCAATTAAGGCCCATCCCTGCCCAGTTCACACTACTACACATGCTCTCAAATTGCAATCTGTAACAGCAATCAAGGCCCAGAATGAGGTAAATTATTAGATAGGGCGTCAGCAAGTTCCCAAACGTTCTTCTCCATCAATCATCCTGATCAGGGTCTAATTTTACCATTATATACACACCTTATCATATCCCACTCTACTCTAATTCATAGACTTACTATCTCTGATGTAAACTTTGAGAAGTGTCGCCTAAAAGTTTTACTTAAGAAGATACCACAGCATGAGTGCATGAAACTAGTTTTCATTTCCTTGTTCCTCTGTGGTCTAACCAGTCTGACAAGATGGTAAGACTGCAAAAAAAAGGGGGGAAATAGTTGCTTTGACTTGTGAGTGAGATTTAGACATTCTCCTATAGATCTCTCATATATGACATGCCAATACTTAAACATAGTGTTTGCCTTAGGGTAAAATCATGATTTTCCTTTTCTTCTCAATTTAAGCTCCCACACTCCTGTTTCTCAGCAATACATACTTCTATCATATTTTTTTTCTATTTATTTAATCCCTTATTAAACGATGTGTAGCCATTTGCATTTCTACTGCGATTATTGCATGTCACCTCTATTGTTCTTGCAGTGCTGCACTTTTAAGGAACATGTTTGTAAGTGCCCTTTAAATGAAGAAGACACCAACATCAACAAAATATTTTTTTTAAAGTCAATTCCCAACATCGCTGAGGTGTGATACTATATGTTTTAATGTATTTCATCTGTATCACTGGAAACATTCTATCATACCTTGATAAGTGTCATGGATTAAAAGTGTGTACTGTAATGTAACTACTACTAACAATACAAATCATTGTAACTAACATTTTAATTATTTCTGATAACCCCTGACCCTCCTAAGAACAAAAACATTAAGTCAGCTTCACAACCCACTGCTTATCTGACATCCATCAGCTCAGACATCTTCCATCGCAGAGAGGGAAGAATTTTAACATTTTTCAGAACTTAACACTTTGGTAGTTTGATTTCTGTATATAATCTGCCATAAACACTTATGATTTCCAATATACAGAGATGTATAACTCTCATTAAAAGACAGGATATGTTGCTCCCTCTGTGCTTTTTTTGTATTTTTGTAATTTAATAAGGCTGTTTTAAGGTATCTCACTGCCAAAGACAAAATACAAGTATAAAGCTGCCAAAAATGCTAAGGGACACCAAGTGTCAGAATAATCCTATTGATATATGACAAAAAGAGGAGTTGAGACAATGAAACTTGTATATATTTATCACAAATGGAATCTTCTTTTTAATGTTCAGCAATGTCAAAATTTAAGGATTTTTTTAGTACTATTTTCTGGCCTAAGTACATAACAGTCACCGAGTGTTTAGAAGTAGTTTGTCTAAATGTACCTGAGGCATATTTTTTAGCAACCTTTGGGGCTGAAAAATCTCCAGATCCGTTTTAAAGATTAACGCCTTCTTCGATAGTGATTGCAGCATTTGACAATTGAACCACATTGATTTCTTGGAACTGAAGCTTTGATTTATTCACCTGACCTAACCTGCTATGTTATCCAACTTCCAATAACTGACGAAAGGTTTTATTATTTCCCCTACAGACAAAAGAGAGAAGTAGTAAATAATTTGTTGAGGTCTCAGACTTGCCATTTCTATGTATTCCAGTTAGGCAGATTCTGCCCTATTTTACAAAAGTGCTAGTTCTGCAAGCATTTTTTTTTATATTTTTATTTGAGTATAAATGGTATGGAAGTAAAATCCATCAGCCCTAAAATCAGTTCAGTACTTTGCAAAGATTTAAAATGTATGAAAGAAAAAAAGCTCTCGGCTTTACTAGCAGTTGTTAAAATGCAGCGGCTCCAAACTATGTCAACTAAATACAACCAAGTGACAATACTAGTTGTTCTACATTTATTTCACAACCAAGTCTTTCATCACAGCTGGTTCCTGGGAGTATTCTAATCCAAATCAACTGAAATCTTATTCAGCTCGTATACAGATTTTGAAACACCACAAATGACTGCTATCTACTGAATACACAAAGCAGAGGCATGCCTCTTATGTAAAATACATGACATTAAATTTGTGTGATTTATTCTTGAGTTTGGTTTAATTTCTCATAAAAAGCAAAGTCAAGTTAAAGAATTAGAATTACCTTACACATTCAAACATATTGATAATATTAACACATTTTTGTACAGGCTGAAAATCAAAACTGTCAAAAAACATACCTAGTAATTAAAACAACTTCTGACTCCACTGAGGAATAAATTAGGACATCCCATAGCTCCCTAGCTGGTTTCAACAACACTTTTCACATTAGTTAGAGGGTAAAAACATCAAGAATCTGCATTCTGAACAAGGCTTAGCCCTTTTTAAAACTAAGACATTTAGCAGTGTGTGTGAACTTGACTGTTGGAGCCAGTAAACAGCAGGGTGATATTGTAGGACCATACTGAGGCCCTTAGAAGGACGTTGCAGCAGCTTAAAAGCCTGGTCATGAGATTTAAGAGGTTCTTGAAATAATTTGAAATCAGCCGCACATTGAAAAGGTGCGCTTCAAACACCATTCACTTCAAAGATGTAAAGATGTAAAAAATGCAAAGATGTCACAGCAGGCTTGCCACAGTTGATGAGAAAGTGCCTCTACCATCTAAGTGCATCCTTTCATATCTGAGAGGAGCTGTAGATTGACTTCTGGTGAATGGAAGTTTAAAAGAGATTTTTTTTTCTCAAATAAATAAATAAAATAAAGTCCATACTGAAGATCACTAGAGAAAACACTGACAAAGACTGAATTCTTTGGGCATCAGAGTGGATGACAGGTTTGTTTTAACCAAATAACAGTTTTCTAGACACACAAAAAATAAAATAAATTTACATAAAAGCCACTCCAACTGTGAAGCATGGGGATGTTTCACAATCTGGGAATCCTTTTGCTACAGTTTAACAAGGCCAGTTAAACATCATACCATGCAACACGTATCTTAATAGTGTTTACCTAAAGAAATTTAAGAGAATGACGATCCAAAATATACCAGTGTATCAGCTAATGGGCTGGCAAAGAATTAAAAATTGAGAACTCCTGGGTCCAATCCCAAACCGTCCCCTAAACTCCCAAGCATTAACTTCTAATTTGAGTGTTACTGCAGAGGCTCCACCCCTACAAGGGCAGTCCCAAACAATGTAGTGGGTAAAACAAGTGGACCATCCAGCCCTTAAATAGAGGGTCTGCTTCACTCAGACTCGCTGGAATTTGACAGCAACTGTAACTGCAAAAGAATTTCAGAGGAGGCATTCAGATCTAAGTTCACCTGGTTTGCTGCATTTTTTCACACGGACACACAAGACAGGTAAACAAGACGATATTAATTCCAAAAGGGAAGGTCATCTTTGAAATATTTTCATTTGACTGATTAGAATTATTTTTAAGAAAGAGGCAAATGTTTGATTACATGTCATCCTGCACCACATAGCTTTAGCCATGCACATGGGATGTCACTGTGTTGCCATAGCAACAACTTATTTTCATATCCAGTGGAGGTAAGGGGTCATCCAATTCTCATTTACCCCCCCCCCCTTCAATCCAGGCAACCTAACAACTGTGAGTGTGACTTCATTGGGAGTGATACTACATAGAAGAGGCAGTGGATAGGGAGCGGTTTGGGGTTGGGCCACGGAGTGACGAAAAGCCAAGGAGAGACATGAAACATTCTGCACGTGCAAGAAATCACTCAAACACTTCAAGGTGAAAATCAAGGACTCTTAGATGGTTACAAGAGGAGGCTTCTCACTCATGATATGCCAGCCAAAGGAGGTCACCCAAGCTATTAGGAAGTAAAGGTGTCCTTACTTTTTCCTCAGTTCAGATCTATTCAGTGTTTGATAAGAACAAAATAGTACCTGTATTGAAATTAATTTAGTTTTCAGACAAGAACAGAAAATATGATTAGATATATGATGATAGTGTTTAACAATTAATTATTGTAGCTACCTTCTTTTTTTATGAATATAATAGGTGAGAGATGTAAATGTAGTAACATATTCACCTTAGTTTTTGTAGTCAGCAAGGCACAAGAAAGGACAAGGTCTCACCTCAATGATCTACAGTACTAGAGGCCCTTTACGAAATCAGCTTTGTTTTTTCTGTGAAACTGGACCATAGATAACAGTACTCATTGTGAGAGACCAGTTAAACCGAGTTTAATTTGCTTTTAAACTGTTTAATCATTCTCCTGTTTGAACTGTTTGCATGGAGCTGTCAGCTAAATGTTGCCCCACCCTTTGATTTCAACAGCACTCACCCAAAACCTTAATGATTTCCTAAACTTAACACAGGTAACTCTGGATGTTTATATGTTCTTCTACCCTCTTCTTATTCAAGAGTTTCTCATGAAACGAATTATAAGGGGAGAATACACATAATCTATGCATGTCCCTGAACAGATTGGCCACTAGGTTAAGTGGGCAAAACTTAACCTAGAATTTAAACAGGAACAATGCCTGTTTAAATTCTGAGCTATAAAAGGCTTTATACTGAGGCCATTACTGTGCCTTTGTAATGTGTGACTCCTTTGCAGTTTTGCTACTGACACCACACCGGGACACTTTGTGGAAGAACAATAACAACAACACATTCCTTGCTTGTATAGTGGCTTCCTAGAGGCTCATTGGGGTTTCTAAGAAAGAGTTGAATTCAACTCTGCCTGTACACGCCCTACAGTGTCCCATGTAAGCAACTTTGTAGTAGGAAGGTGTTTGTTTGATTAAAAATAAAAAAGTGGCTTCCATGTTTCGTTTGTTCGTCATTGAAAATAGAATTAATCTGTAAAGAAAAGATCCCGTTAACTCGTATTTATAACAAAATATCTGATGTACCACAGGGAAGCTGCAGTGTTGCTTGACACCATTAGTGTGTGAATTTGTGTGGGAATTGGTGAATGAATGTAGTGCAAAGTGCTTTGATGTTTTCTGATTTAAAAGGGTGCTTTTCTAAGTAAATGAATAAATAACAGTCTTTACTAGCAAATTTTTGTACATTCAAATTAAATGTGTCTCCTAAATTTAAATCAATGATGGCTGCTGTGCATCATCATGTGAATGTTCTCAGGTTCAGGGACCGAAAGCGGCCTGCTAAAAGATTTGAACCCCGGGAACGTACCGCCTTCTCAGAATGTTAGTGACCTGCTATAACCAGCAGTTTGTGACTCATGTCACACAAGGGTCGCTGTGTGTGTGTGTGTTTGGGGTGGGATTTATACGGTTGATGCAGCCTCAAAAGGAGACAAATACTTTTTCTTAGANTGTCACTGTGTTGCCATAGCAACAACTTATTTTCATATCCAGTGGAGGTAAGGGGTCATCCAATTCTCATTTACCCCCCCCCCCTTCAATCCAGGCAACCTAACAACTGTGAGTGTGACTTCATTCGGAGCGATACTACATGAGGCAGTGGATAGGGAGCGGTTTGGGGTTGGGCCACGGAGTGACGAAAAGCCAAGGAGAGACATGAAACATTCTGCACGTGCAAGAAATCACTCAAACACTTCAAGGTGAAAATCAAGGACTCTTAGATGGTTACAAGAGGAGGCTTCTCACTCATGATATGCCAGCCAAAGGAGGTCACCCAAGCTATTAGGAAGTAAAGGTGTCCTTACTTTTTCCTCAGTTCAGATCTATTCAGTGTTTGATAAGAACAAAATAGTACCTGTATTGAAATTAATTTCGTTTTCAGACAAGAACAGAAAATATGATTAGATATATGATGATAGTGTTTAACAATTAATTATTGTAGCTACCTTCTTTTTTTATGAATATAATAGGTGAGAGATGTAAATGTAGTAACATATTCACCTTAGTTTTTGTAGTCAGCAAGGCACAAGAAAGGACAAGGTCTCACCTCAATGATCTACAGTACTAGAGGCCCTTTACGAAATCAGCTTTGTTTTTTCTGTGAAACTGGACCATAGATAACAGTACTCATTGTGAGAGACCAGTTAAACCGAGTTTAATTTGCTTTTAAACTGTTTAATCATTCTCCTGTTTGAACTGTTTGCATGGAGCTGTCAGCTAAATGTTGCCCCACCCTTTGATTTCAACAGCACTCACCCAAAACCTTAATGATTTCCTAAACTTAACACAGGTAACTCTGGATGTTTATATGTTCTTCTACCCTCTTCTTATTCAAGAGTTTCTCATGAAACGAATTATAAGGGGAGAATACACATAATCTATGCATGTCCCTGAACAGATTGGCCACTAGGTTAAGTGGGCAAAACTTAACCTAGAATTTAAACAGGAACAATGCCTGTTTAAATTCTGAGCTATAAAAGGCTTTATACTGAGGCCATTACTGTGCCTTTGTAATGTGTGACTCCTTTGCAGTTTTGCTACTGACACCACACCGGGACACTTTGTGGAAGAACAATAACAACAACACATTCCTTGCTTGTATAGTGGCTTCCTAGAGGCTCATTGGGGTTTCTAAGAAAGAGTTGAATTCAACTCTGCCTGTACACGCCCTACAGTGTCCCATGTAAGCAACTTTGTAGTAGGAAGGTGTTTGTTTGATTAAAAATAAAAAAGTGGCTTCCATGTTTCGTTTGTTCGTCATTGAAAATAGAATTAATCTGTAAAGAAAAGATCCCGTTAACTCGTATTTATAACAAAATATCTGATGTACCACAGGGAAGCTGCAGTGTTGCTTGACACCATTAGTGTGTGAATTTGTGTGGGAATTGGTGAATGAATGTAGTGCAAAGTGCTTTGATGTTTTCTGATTTAAAAGGGTGCTTTTCTAAGTAAATGAATAAATAACAATCTTTACTAGCAAATTTTTGTACATTCAAATTAAATGTGTCTCCTAAATTTAAATCAATGATGGCTGCTGTGCATCATCATGTGAATGTTCTCAGGTTCAGGGACCCAAAGCGGCCTGCTAAAAGATTTGAACCCCGGGAACGTACCGCCTTCTCAGAATGTTAGTGACCTGCTATAACCAGCAGTTTGTGACTCATGTCACACAAGGGTCGGTGTGTGTGTGTGTGTGTGTGTTTGGGGTGGGATTTATACGGTTGATGCAGCCTCAAAAGGAGACAGATACTTTTTCTTAGAGACATGTAGATCGGTGCCTTTAATATATATTGGTTAGAAATCCTAATAACAAGTGAGGCGCCTTTACAGAACCAAAAAGAGAAAAAATATATAGTAAACTGGCTGCTGCCACACAGGCTGTGCAATAGATGGGAACAGAGCACAGGAAGAAAAGAAAAAAAAAAAAAAAGAGTACTCTTCAAATAAGGAAAATGTTGCTTGATAATTAAGTCAGATTATGCATATATTTATTTTGTTTGTGCGTGTATTCACTAAACAACATTGGAAATCTCTCAAAATTCAGAAAGCAAATGCCATTACCAAGAGGGCATAATGTCTCTTAATACTTTAATTAAAAATAGGTCATTATGATTAAAACTCACAATTACAGATCTGACACAAATTTGGATATAACCAATTATATTGATAGAGACCAATCAATCTTAAGCCAAAAGTTAAATTTCATCTGGCTTTATAAGGAAATAATTAAAAAAAGTTAACTTTCAGACTGTCGTCCTTGTAAGAAGAGATCCAGTGTGTTTATGGAAGGATAGGTGAGGTTCCAGGTGGAATACCGGAAGTTCAGCAGTGACAAAAAACTGCAGCTACAAACTGCTACAGAATAAATATTTCAGACTCGTTTCCTCTGAAAACCAACCAGCGCGGAGCAAACAGATATTTAAACGTGTTTCAAAGTTATTGTCCAGGTCTCTCTTGTTATATATTTCATCCCAACAGGCTACCTGGCTAAAGTAAAGGAAAAAAAGTCTCCACTTACGTGATATCTGGCAGAGCTCATTTCAACAGACAGGCGGAACCTGAATCCAACAGGAAAAACTCTGCAGCTTGTCTTCTACCTTAAACCAACACTGCAGTCATTAAAAAACAAACAAAACAAAACGTAGTCCTTCGGAGGTTTATCACAATCTTTTCCTAGCGAACAGAGAGCTTGAAGCCGCCAGAAGAAAAACCTGTTGCTCACACGCCTTGAGCATAAGCCCCGCCCACAACACCTGCCGTGTACCTGGCCACCAGAAATCCCTGCCTGTCTAAATTCAACTCAGTGCAAATGGATCAGAATCGTAATAATGCAGTGGATGACATTGATGTGAGAATTGTGTGATTAAGATTTTAATCAGTCTTCTATAACAAGTACTTTTAAGCTAGATAATATTTCTCTCTCTCTCTCTCTCTCTCTCTCTCTCTCTCTCT
>NW_015150596.1:495170-505259 GCF_000732505.1 Cyprinodon variegatus
TATAATATATATAATTTTTTTTTGTAAAATGACTTTTAAATTACTTAATTTAAAGGAACCCCAACACTTAACAAATAAAATAAAATAAAGTTGTTTTTAAACAGTTATTGCTGGTTTCAAGCAAATTACAAGTGATTACACGCTTTTTATTTTCAATATGAAAAGATCTGTATTAAATGTAAATTAGTCTTGTCTTGAAATACAAGACATTTTTATGGTATTAGTACACTGAAAACAAAAACTAAACTCTCAAATGTTCACACGCCTCTCTTAATCTGCGTTAGTGAGCACTTCTCCTTTGTTGATATAATCCATCCGTCTCTTAGACGGCCTGATTAATACACAGGTGGGCCAACTATTGTCTCAGCTTTCACTGTAACTAACTGTACATACTATCTTTAACCCCATTAATCTGAAAAGCAGATCAAAACTCATCCGCTTACACATTTCTTTCCTAAACATTACTTTAGGTAACATAGAAAGTATTCATGATCAGTGTTTCTATGTTTCTTCACCTCTATCTTCTCAAATCCTCATTTGGCCGAGGCAGAAGGCCATTCAAACTCAACTTTGTTCTGCTGGAGGTTTTCTTCAATTAAAACAGTTTTTTTCCCCAATCATCCATTGGTTTTGCATGCATGCTTGGTGTCGGAGATTATTTCAAAGTCAAATCTGCATTGACACTATATGCTCATCCAGGAGGAGTTAAGTCTGCAAAATAAATGGCACGATGCAATCAGCTGGGTTTCCTTAGATTGAAAACTTTTGGCCAATCTATTTGTCTGATTTTTTTCACCTTAGTGTCAAAGCGCACCAGATCTTGAATTTGAGAAAAAAGATATGAGGACGGGGACATGACAAAAACATGTATTCAAAAGTATGGATGGTTAGATATATACAGTAATGTCCAATTAAAAGCAGTGTATTTCAATATAGTCTTAATACAATACGATCATGTGGTTTTACCTGGTAAAATAAAATTGTTAAATGAAACCAGTAGACCACATTATATCCCCTTGATCTAAGAGAGCAGGAATATTGGAAAGAACCAACCTATTTTAACAGGAAACATACATTGTTACTAGGCTTAGCAGTAAATGTGTTTACCTCTCTTTTCTAGCAGTGTGATGAGGGCTTGTTTAGTTATTTATATACAGTATATGGGCTTGACTATAAGAGCTCTTTAGGTATTTAGGAAGAAGTATTTCCTGTTATATTATATATTTAGGAGGTTGCCAATTAAGAGAAACTCTCTTGTTAATATCCTCATGGTCTGCTTGGTGTTTTTCTACACTACTAAATAGTTAAAACACTAGAATATAAAAGGAAATGAATACATTTCTCACAAGTTGTTCTCTTCCATAACTCTCAAACATGTATTTAAAGGCATAATACACAGTTCATAGTTAGCACCTAGCCTTGTTTTTCCTCCCATCAACTAGATTGCTGACATTGCTTTGTTTTCTGTCGACTGTTTCTTTTTCTCAATCATTGCTGCTTATTTTGTCATTAGGTAAAACATTTGCGTTTTTTGAAGGCTTGTCTTTTTGTGTGTGTTTTTTCTACTTTTTGGTTCAGAGATACTTTTTTAGTTTAGTTTAGTTTTTTTACACTACGTTACCTCTGTGACCCACCTCAGCTCTTATCAGAATCATGAAATCAAAATCAGAAAATGCTCTATTGCCATGTAGTGATTCATATGTATGAGGAATTTGATTATGTGATGCTGCAGAAGTTACGTACGGATGGCATAAAAGTATACATGAATATACAATTTGTGATAAACAAATCAAAGTTGTTGCTAAAGAGCACCTCAACAAGACAGAAAATAATATTAAAAGCATAAAATGATATTTATATAAACATGTTATTCTCATACACACATGCTGAGATGTTTAGATATTTTTGTACCCCAATGGAAAAAGTGTCAGTGGATCTTCGATACCTTTTTAAAGATGCTAGTAGAAGATTAGGAAAAAATATTTTTTTGCACTGAGATGCTCTGGTTCTAAAGAACCGCATTTATCTGCCAGAGGGATGAGTCTATGATGGAGGGGGTTATCTTATCTGCAAGCCTCTGAGTCCTGCAGGTGTACACTTCCTGAAGAGAAGGAAAATTGCAGCCAGACACCCTCTTTGCATTACAAATGATAATCTGCATTCTGCTCTTGAGCCTGATGGTGGCCAGGTGGTAATGGACGAGGAGAGGATGTACTCAATAATAGCAGAATAGAAGTGCACAATATAATTGTCTTTGATACGCTGAGCTTTTACGTAATGTCATAGCTGTTATTATCACATATTTTAAACTGGAATGCTGGAAATTTCTATACCAGGTGACCAACAGCTCCAATTTATTACAATAATTAGAGCAAAACCACCAGAGCATAATCTAAAGTGTGTTCACATAAACTCAAGGAAAAGGTTTTTCATCAAAACAATAAAAGATAAAAAGCTACAGTTGAAAGGTCAAACTTTAATTTAAAAGATTGTGTAATATTTATTTTCCTCATAACTTTGTAAAGGTCCCTGAGGATATCTAATTACTTCCATGCACCGTTTGATTTGCTTTCAATAAATGTAAGTATAGTTTGAGTTTAAGATGTTTTTCTTTCCATAACTTATACCCACATTCATATAAATGTTAGACTGATGTCCTCTTTGTTCATGTGTTACAAACGCTACATCTTTTGTTGAGTCATTTTTTGTGTAACTTTATGGCTGAGTGGTATTCTCCTAAATGAGTCAGCTGTCATATTTTTTTTTAAAATACAGGCACATCAGTAAAGACCTTCCTTAAATGCAAGCCTATATGTGTTTACCTGTCAAGATTTCAAAATAATCTGATGTCCTTATGGATTGATGGAGTCTATTTCTATAGTACAACGCAAAGAGAAAGGAAAAATACAGACTCAAAAAACATGATACAGCAAAGGACAAATAAAGTATCCCACATTAAGCATTGCAACATGTGAGATTATCACAGAAAAAGATTAAATGATGAATGATATGATCGTAGTAAGTAAAATAAAACATTACTGTAATGGTAAATTATTCTTTGATCAGACTGAAGTTGAATGTTTTGGTAGCGCATTTAAGGCGGTAGTGAAATGTTTAGTGTCTGCAGTATTACAGGTATAACAGCTAGGAACCTCATTTTAAAAAGTCACCTTTACCATAGCCAAGTAGGATGGAAGATAGCTAGATAGCTAGATAGATAGCTAGATAGACAGATAGATGATAGATAGCTAGATAGATAGATAGATTATTACACAATCTACCAATCAATAAAACAAAATAAAATTAATGTAATCAAAGCATCAAAAACCAAAGTAAAGTAAACTAAACTTCTTCATCTACTGAACACAGAATACCATTAATGCCCCATTTATTTACAAAAACATCTATGCTCTTTGTTAACTTAAAAAAACTCAAATTCTACACGAACACGAGCAATTATCAGTCTCTTAAATAAAACACAAGCATCCTCCGTTTGATGACAGTAAATTTTCTTCTTTCTTGATATCCATATTGCTAGTTTTGCCATTCCAGAAAATAAATTTAAAAGCACATGAACAGATCTCTTCTTTGCACAATACCGTGGACCATAAAAAAAAAAATACAGCTAGAGGACTGAACAGCAAATCACTAAACAAACGACCCAAAAGGAAAAAAAGAGGATTCAATCCTAAACATTGAACAAAAAAATATGATGCAACGTTTCCTCCTGTAAACAAAAAGGAATTTTAACACTAGCGTCAGGATTAAGGTGAGCCAGATACCTGTTTGTAGCTATTGCCCCATGTACAATCCTCCACTGGAGATAGATAGATAGAAAGAAGGAAAGATGAATGGCAACCTACACAGCTGTTGGTTTTTGCATTCTCTAATAATTTCCACCAGATGGCGCTGTTCACCAAGCCAAAGAAGGGTCGCCCTGAGCAAAGTCTCCAACAAACACCCGCAGAAACAGGGCTTGGTCCTGCCAGTCTTCATCCACATAACAGCTCGGCCTGCCATTGGAGAGCCCGCTGGAGAGAGTGAGCAGAAAGAGGAGGACGCAGGAGAAAAACGCAGGCTATCAGTATCTGCGCCTCTACCGATGCAACCAGACAGCTTCTACTGGAGACAGATATTACACATTAGAAAGTTCGTTATTTAGATAAAAGGGACAAAGAGGGAGAGGCAAAAAAAAAAAAAAAATGGGGCATACCGCAATTCCAGTCCTGGTGGCTTTATTGTCCTACTGCGTGTTGGAAAACGTTGAGGTAAGCGCAACCTGAGGGAATGGATGCAGCGCTCCATCTATGCTTCTTTCTTTGAATGGGAGATTTCTCATGTTGTTATATTTGTTCTAAACTGTTTAATCCACCGCTTCCTCTTCCCATCAATGCTGATACTCTGGTTTTAATGAGGAAATGTACCCCGGAGCAGATGTCATCAGCAGCAATGATGGCATAGTGTTAGGATATAACGAAATGGCTGCTATGGGAATCCTGATCTGTGACATGAATGCTGATCTCACTGTCAGTCCATCAGGATGGCTTTTACTGTACATATTGGCACGCTGCGTCAGGTCTGGGCCTGCATCTAACATCAGAGGCCTTTTTTTCTTTGCTCTGTGAATAGATAGAGAGAAAATCCCATATTATAATTGCTTCCCATCTGGACACGTCAGAGGATGAAATCAGCTTTCATGGGAGTTTTTTTTTTCTTCATATGATGGACTCATGCATATTCAGTGCCTTTGATAGAGTATTTAATCTTGTATTAGTCATGGATGTAAATCAATGGGATGCAGCAGACATATGTGTTTGGGCGTGATGCAGGGATGAAAATAAAATAATCTTTCTACATCAGTAGGTGGATAGGAGAGGATGAGAGTGACAAATCATTGAGCCAACAGCTGCTCCCAAAACCCTACCTTTCCCACGAGTAATTAACAGCAGACTCACAAATGAATGAACTTTTTTCACTCAGTTTTCATCATGTCTGTAGCTGGGGCATCGATGAACAAGTAGGTCTACATCCCTGGTATCAAATATTTATTATTTTCAGGAATTAAATGTATATGTGAAACTTTATTATCAAGATTTCTTACAGGGTGTTATCAGGCATTTATTGTTGTTAAATTGTATGAGAAAAAGTCAATGCAGAGGTTGGGAAAACTGCTGTTTAATAACCAGGTAGACAATCATTAAATTCCTCGATTAGTAGAATAAACCATAAAACCTTTTAGCTAAAGCAGGATGTTAAAAGTATGTTGTATCAAGCCGATTAATGGAAAGTTGAGTGGAAGGAAAAAATACAGTAAACAAGGTGCATAAGCTGCAGAGATAACATCAGCCTTAGGAGATAAAATTGTGCTTCTGGAGTCAGTACCTCAAGAGCCACCATCCACATGTGTTTCCCAGACGTGTTACTGGTGCAGTCCTAGTGTGCACTCCTGAACCACAGACAACATCCTCTGGATGTGTCATCTGTTAAATGTACCTGCTTCCTTCTTTCAGTATCATGGTGGTGCTCGCCTATCTCAGTTGAAGAATTTCCAAGAAACTCAATAAACTCTACAATTCAATGCTCAGGTCACAAAAAACTAAGCTTTGTTATGCGTGCTGCTGCTGATTCACCTAATGGACATTTTGACTGACAAATTTACATCATATTAATTTTTTTTGGAATGAGGAGGAAGCAAAACTGACATAAAAAAATGTATAACCAATAAAGGAAGTGTTTTTCACCGGGGGATTATTGCTTTACAGCGGTGGTGTTTGCAACCGTGCTACAGTACAGCTCTGTCGGTACCCTTCCGATACCAGAGTTTTGTTTGCTTTTATAATCATTGCTGTCCTCTCTATAGCCAAGTAAAACATGTATAAATGTCCATGTGTGTTCCCATAAGGCAACTTGAGCTACATATTTGGATAGGAAAGCCCTAAGAACTAAAAGTGGTATTAAAAAAAAAATGTCCAACTGTAAGCATTCAAATGAACTTTAAATCAAAGACATATGTCCATAAAGGGGTAAAGAGATTTTAATGGAACTTAAACCTATATTAGAAATAGATTCAATGCATCTGCCCCTTTTTATCAGGCCCATTTTTGCCAGATTACCCAATCTAGAATTGTCTTAGGTATGAGAACATGTACAGATAATGATATTAGATCAATGAATCTCTACTAAAAACCATAGTGAGAGTCCTCTGTAAGCCATACTGTATAGTAGTAATGCAAAATCTCCCCGACAAAATATTGAATACACTGTATATTACACTTATATATTTTCCATCAGCCTCAAATATCTTCTTCTTTTTCTTTTAAAACCCTTTTTGCATTGATCCTTGATAGATTGTCCTTTGAATTAGGAAACAATGACTTTCCATTCTTATAAAGGAGCAGAGGAGTGTTGGAATGGTTTGGCAAGAATATGAGGAATGCCTATGAGGCAAGGTAGGATGAGTCATGATCTCCCAGCTGGAGCAGTAGTTTGAGTCAAATGCGTCTGTTTCTAAAGCTCCTGCTTGAGATATCTGCAGCCTATTAGATCTTAAGTCAATGCTGCAAAACGTGTATTCATCAGCCATCTTTTGCAGTGACTTTGTTATGGTCATATAGCCTTCTCCTTTCGTTAGGAAAAAAAATCACTTCTAAGAGTCTTAGTGGGATTAGTGGTATGCTGAGGAATGGGATTTAGCTTCATACAAGGAGAACGGCCTGTAAAGGTTTACACTAAAGATTAAATAGTGAGAGGGTTGACTGGTTGGATTATGATGTGGTATTAGTCATAATATAACCATCAGCCTCTTTTAATTTTCTCAACATTAATTCAATTAAAATAGGCAGAGGGACACATTTGTTTGACTAGTCTTTCTTAAAGTATGCAAAATATAGTCACCATCTCAACATTAAAAATATATCACAAAATATAGTCACCATGTTTTGTAATAATCAGTACACATTTACTGTAATTAATTTTCTTTCTGCTTCTTCTTGTTTTAAGTAAAGAGATGCATGTGTCACACTCTATGTTGAAGATTTCCTGCAGTCTCAGCTAAAAAAGGCTCAGCACTCAAAGTATGTTACTGCCTGACACACTGCAGAGTTCTGTTTCTGACACAAAAGGTCACTGATTTGACCTTCCCCATGGCTGCATGTGAACTCGTACAGTGCAGAACGATGACAACGGAAAGTAAAACCTCTTCAACTGTCTGGAGCCTTTAGGCACACCGTCTATAGGAATGAGTAATGTAGATCACGTATCACACTGCATGATAGAAAATCTATTCCTATGGTCACATGACTTGATACAGAGATGAGATCTGAAGATAACAGTGGCCTGTCATATTTGTTGGGTTTGATGCATATGCACTCTACAGTCAGGTTACCGTATCCATTCATTTTCAATCAGTCATGTCAAGAGTGTTTCAACTTTCCATTTGCAGGTAATTATGCTTTATTCAGCTTCTAGTCAAACATTTAAAACATTTTAGTTGTTTTTAAAGAGTAAATATAACAGAAAAAAAGGCGAAGTAGCCCAACAAAGGTTTTGACTACTTTCCACAGGAATAAATATTTGAACATCAAATTGACTAAAATAGAACCTCAGTATAGAGTATTATGGGGAAAATAAATTAAATATCAAAATAGATTGATAAGTAATCATGCAAACTGAGACCAGAACTTTTTAGAAGATGGACACAGCAAATATAGGCAGTCATTTTTTTTCCCTCTGCTTTCCTATAAGATACCTTTATTTATAGTCATTGAATAGAAAAGATTGTAGTGATTGATTAAATAATGAATTATACATTATTTACTTTTATTTGTTATTTTATTTCTCAATTTTATTTTGAAAGATAAAAAATGTGATGACTTTGGATATAACAGAGTGTTCTTTCTCGATTTAATGAATTAAGGTTTGGATTTACATATTTTTATTAGATTGTTTGTGATTCACTGAACCCAAGTTTATATTTAGTAAGGTTAGTTAAATGTTTTAAAAACTTCCATTAGCATCAAATAAATATTTAACCAACACTATTCCTTTACTGTGCCAAGATTGCATGAAATTTGACTTTTTGTTTCAAATTATCACCCATAAAACAGAAACATGTGGAGAATTAGGGATAAATATCATTCTAGAGAACAATAATGGTCTGTTTGTGGAAAATAGATGATTTGAGGGGAATTTTATGCTTAGGCATAGGAGCTTAATCATCATTACATTTTTGCCTTTTTGTTTAAAATGTTACAATCAGTAATGAAGACATTTCACGAAAGTCCACCTAGATGTGTGCTTAGCAGGATGGATCAAGGGCACATAGAGGTGGAACAAAATATGACTGAGGATTGGGACACAGTATGCACTCATGCCCAGCAGCAGGGGGGGGACTTGAAGTAGTTAGGGTTCAAGTATTGTGACAGGGCCTAAGTACAAGGAAGAAGCTTTCCATGCCATTGGAACTGTAAAGTTCTGTGACAATTTACTGGATAAGCCAACTTTCACCCAGCTATGAAAAAAACAACAATACAACACGCACTGGGATTAAACTGAGAAACTGTAAAAACACCTATGAGAATATTGGTAAACTTGTCAGGTTGAATAACTTTCCATATGGTTAAGGGTTTGTTCACAATTTTTTAGCCTTTTCATAAATGTACAAAACATACTCTTTTTGGACCCCCCACCCTTCAAGCATACATTAAAAAGACAGATTTTTGCAACCAACTTTTTTTTTTAGATATAGAAGATATGAAGTTATGGGGGCTATTTTTGATAGAACTGTTTTTATTAGACATTTTTACAAAAGTGGAACTTTTTTTTGTTAAATATTCCATGTTTTTTTTTTTTTTTTTTTGCAGGTCAGAATGGTCTGATGATTAATCATCATGGGTTATCAGTATGGCAGAAAGTTAAAGTAATTTATGACAGTAAAAAAAAAAAAAAAAAGTACCTAGAAAAATAAAAGAATACATCACTACAAGGATTTCGAAGGAATGATTTCTACAAAGCACCATACTGTGTCATTGTATCTTTGTCAATACTGAACCGCTATAAATTTTATTTTATCCTCCCCTGAGCAGTGTTGTAGTTGCAGACAATCTTTTTGCAATTTGTTATGGGTCCAGTGTTCAAGTTTAGGAGTACATAGGACCTGAACATCCCCCTCCACCCCCAACTCCCAGCCTACAAAAGGCAGAAATTCATGAACGACCCTAAAGTGAACTGGCATATAAAATTACATATAGTATTTCACCAGCTGCAGACCCATCAGTATGTTTTTCAGAGAAGTCCCAAAGGAAAGGATTCAAGGATAAAATTGCAAGCAATAAATAATGGCAGCTGACACACAGTGTGCCATGAGGTATTGATCTTTTCATTTTAGTGAATTGTTTTTGGTCAATTTTTCTAATTTTGATGTCGGCATAAAGGAAAAAACAAACAGTTTGTAGATTTTTCTTTCTTTCCTGCTTACCTCTCTAGCTCACAGTTTGGGAGATTTAAAGTTCTTTTCTATGTTGCATGTCTTCACTAAATTATTGCATGGAACCGACAATGATTGTTTTGGATGTTAGGAAACCTATTTTTACTGGCCTCATTTGTAATGGGTTTTCTACTTACCTAACTTTCATTAGCCCATCATTAAACAAGCTGTGATAGTGACCAATCGTCGATTGATTGTACAGTTTACTCCAAATTGCAAGAAAGAATGACAAATATTTTTTCTGCAACTTCTGCAAAGACTGCAACTTTCTCAGCTTTTGACCTTTTAGAAGAGCCATGATCATAAAAATAAATCCCTTTTCTTGTTTATGCACAGGCATTATTATTGTGGCATTATACCATGTGAAATGAAGACGACCCTTTGAAATCCTGAGAATGTCTGGGTTGTTCTCTGCTTTTATATATATCTATATCCATATCTATATATCTATATATATATATATATCTATATATATATATATATATATAGATATATATATATATATATATATATTTTTTTTTTATTTTTTTATGTGAGAGACCACAATAAAAGCAAATTTTAATTTGATTTTGGTTAAAGGTATAATGGAGGATTTTTTTTCCGAA
>NW_015150596.1:505272-515615 GCF_000732505.1 Cyprinodon variegatus
TGTCTGGGTTGTTCTCTGCTTTTATATATATCTATATATATATATATATATATATATAGATATATATATATATAAATCCATATATATATATAAATCCATATATATATATATATATTTTTTTTTATATGAGAGACCACAATAAAAGCGAATTTTAATTTGATTTTGGTTAAAGGTATGGTGGAGGATTTTTGCGAATTTATGAAAAGCCTCTCCACCTCTCAACTTAAAAAAAAAATGCACATACACAACCCTGTACCCGCTCCCAGGAGGGAACCCATATTAAACACATGTGGGAGCATGCATTAACCCATTTC
This sequence comes from Cyprinodon variegatus, assembly GCF_000732505.1. Taxonomy (NCBI): domain Eukaryota; kingdom Metazoa; phylum Chordata; class Actinopteri; order Cyprinodontiformes; family Cyprinodontidae; genus Cyprinodon; species Cyprinodon variegatus. Next base: position 505,587 of record NW_015150596.1, read on the forward strand.
TTCTTGTGCACACTCTGTTTAAAAGCTACTTACTTAAATCTTTACAAAAGATTTGCAATTATTCCACTTTGTTAGACTCACCACCGGTAAGTAAAAACATATCGTTTGAATTAATGACAATTAGGCAGACCACTTATTTTGATCATCCACCCGGAAAAAGAATATCCTCCACTATACCTTTAAGTTATACATTTACCAACACACACCAAACTGTGATCTTTTCTGTAAATATTTTGGCCAAAATAAATAAATTCTGAACAAAATAGAAAGTTGAAATGATTATTTCTATACTATTTGAAAATTTCTGTTTTAAATAAACAACTCAATCTGGATTAGTTTTATTACCCACTCAGTCTATAGTTTGGTCACACTACATCTTGTTTGATTTAAAACAACTGGATTGGGTTAAACATATATATGTTGAAGGTTTTCAACATAAAGAAAAGGTTAAGTTAATTATTATTTGTCACATTTTCAAACATTTATTAGGTCAATATGTCAATTTTGAAAATAGTGTTAGTTTGACAATTGCCAGTTTAAAGGCTAATGTCATAATTTAATACAATTGTTCAAATAAATGTCAACTAAAGTTATAAACACAGTTGTTTAGCATTTTAAGATAATCATTGCACCCTGTTGTATTTCTTATTTCATCCATTTACTTCATCATCGTTTGTTGAAGACAATAAGAATAATGAAAATGATGACCCAAACATGAAAACCGCTGGCCTTCAAAATGGCATCAATCCATGTCCTAAAAAAAAAGAGAAAAGAATAAGCCAGCTGTTTTTCTGCTTGTCGAGCTAAACAGAAGCAAGGAAATTACCAGGAATTGAAAGAAAAATATAGGAAGACGCATTAAACACAGCTGGAGATTAGATAAAAATAGTCATGCTATCCCACCCTTCCTGACTCTGCATACATTAGGTTGCATAGATTTAAGCAGAATCATTCACTTCCCCTCTCAGGGCAGTGATAAAGGGGATTTGTTTTTATATATATAAAAAAAAGAAATTGGGAAAAGGAGATAAGAAAAACAAGATAACTCTCACAGTGGCACACTTGCACACACCACCTTACACTCAATTAATTTTAGAGATAATCAGGTTCCATTAATGGATTTCCGCATACTCTGTATTATCCATTGTATGTGTGTGCCAGTGGGCATAGAATATACCTCTTTACAGCTTCACATTTTTCCCCCCTCTTAATCTTGCTTCCGCTCTGATTTTTTTTAACTAGTGCAACACACACACACATACACCCACCCCCACACACAGGATCTGGATTAGATCTTGCAGAGTCATTATGAAATAAGTGCTAGGCCTACATGTTCCTGCAGTAAGGGAGAAATGTAGCTGCTACTTTTTTACCTGTTAAATGAGGTTGTTGGCACATGTAAAAAAAAATATTATTTAGATTAATTCAGACAGTTTAAGGTACTGGTGTTAAAAATGTCATATTTTATATCTGCTGCTAAATGTTTGAGGTACTGCAGCTTAATTTGTCCCTTAAACACGTACCCCTATTATCTACCTTTGAATTGACATTTTTTTCCTTCCTACCCCTATTTCAGACCTACATACAAACCATTGTATATCAGGTTTAATGTTATTTAAGTAATGCAATGCTTGCCATGATTTGTGGCTATAAACATGTGGAAATTCCATGTGTAATTTAACTAAATAGACATTATTACCCTAAAATTTTCTCTTACTATCTTTTTTTTCCATTTTTCACACCCAAATGATATTAATTCACCTCTTGCTTGAAGTATTCATTAGATTCATGCTCCTTGCAGCAGACTATTGGCACATGCACACTGCTGGTCAAGTAATATTTAAAGTGGGTAAAGTCACACCTTCCGTTTGCAAAGTTTACTTTCACACAGAGATTTTTTTGAACCAGATTGTTTCAGGGCCAGTGTTGCTCAAGCATTGTGCTGATTGACAAAAAGCACGTAGAAGAAAGACTGTCTCAAGGGATTTATTCTGCTACTTTTATGTTCAAATGTAGGTATAAATCTGCACCTTTTCATTACCCACCCCTCTAAGACATTTTCAAACTCTTTCATCTCTTGATTTGCGGTCTTACTTGTATATACCATTATTATTTTACTTAAATGCACTGCTCTTATGTTACTTCCCTCTTTGTGCTTTTTGAACACTGGCGGGGTATAATGTTGAGACTGGCGCTGTACGAAAGAATTGACTGTAAATAATTTTAAATTATCATTTGTCATTGAGACCAAAACAATGTCCCCTGGCAGTTGCCTGTTGAATAGTTCCTGCGAATTGATAGATGGCATTAGTTAGAACTGACTAAATCTGCCAAAGTGCAAAATGATGAAGCTGTGAAATCCCCAGAGACTATTTATTTATTGAGGTTTATTTAGTCACATTTATTTATACAGGAAAATCTCAATAAATCACAAGATCTCATTTTAAAAGTGACCTATTCTAAACTGACATAGGGCAATTGAGAAATTTTACAGTGGAATGAGAGGTTTCAAATTATGCAGGTATAGTCAGTTGATATGAACTTTGCCGTCTACTGAATACCTGAATTGCTGCCAAGCAAATGTTGTAAAAGTGGTGGAAGCTTAAAACATACACTTTCATATCCAGGACTTTTAGTCATTTACTACCAAACTTTAAGCTCGGAAGACTTTATAACGAAAGCTGTATGTTTGCAATTCATCATTTTTCCAAGGTGTGTAGGGAGATAAGCAATCCAATATGGTCATTCCGATGACCTCCAGTTCTTCCTCCATTCTGGTGTCTGTAGGGGCTGCGATATTAGAGCAGCTTCAGGTCCTATCACCAGGCATGGCTGCCTCAGTAAGCCTAATTTGGTGTATTTCTGTAAAGGTCATGAGAAATTGAACTTCTTAGTCTTTTTGCAGCCAGTGCTTTTTAACATACCCCATCCCCCCAAATAAAACATCTGCAGCAGGGTGATAATATTTGCCCGCTATGCTGAGGATGAGTGAGAACAGTAACAGAGATTGAGGACTGGTAGGGATACTAGGGGTTGCTCTTGGCAATTTAGGTAGGCTCTCAGAGGACCTTTGTAAACCAGTTGGCATTCGCTTCGGAAGAACCCTGTGATAAAGAGGAGCATGGAGTCACATGAAAACACAATGTTTTCCCGATGTCACCCTCAGGGTTTATGGGGTTGTTGGGTTCATCCTGACATGTACCACCACCATCACTTTAATTCAGCACATACTTAAAACTAAAAAGAAGAAATGAGAGTTATATCTCTATGGAAACGCTTTATGTGAATATTATTATATTTATTTATTTAAATATAATAAAAAGTATTCAAACACTAAACAAAATTTTTACTTTTTGATTGATTTGATGAATTTTTTTTATCATTTTAGAGAAATTCACCCTTGCTCGCTCTCTCTCTCTCTCTCTCTCTTTATATATATATATATATATATATATATATATATATATATATATATATATATTTATATATATATATGTATAGGGTGACTTAAAAATACTTTGCACAATTTATAAATTTCATATGAATATTTTAGTAAAGGATTTTAACGTTTTTATTTTAGTATTACATGTGTTTGGATTTAAATTTAATTATTTTAAGGGGCTAATCGCTAATTAACACAAGTTCACAGAAGTTATGATGTCAAATCAACATCAAGCAAGCTAGGGATGGCTGAGGGATTCCAGTTCGCGTCAGGAGACTAGTACATTTTTACATTTTTATGGATACATTACATAGTTTAATGTTTAATTTTTTTTGGAAAACCAACACCAGTGAAGAAGAATACTAATACCGCAACCATAAAAACAGAGTAAGGAAACTGTCCATGCAGTTCTGATGGCAGTTGCAACAACAAACACAATCCCAGCACCAGCAACCCAACCTAGCATGAATGGATTAGACAAGCCCTTCCAGCCAACATCCAGCTTAAAATTTCCTGCATAGCGTTGTGGTGATGAAACGTTCTCACGTTCTGTGGCAACGGCTTGGTTTGCTAAATGGCAGTGGCAGCATTATGTGGAAGAGACTGATCATATTTTGTGTTGTCTGAAAGCAGTCGGAAAAAAGACATACCTAGAGACAATTTTAAGTTTTTACAACACTAGTGGCTTGTTTTTTCAAAAGTAGGCTGACAGGAAAGGGGGTTTGAGAGGGGGAGAGACATGCGGCAAAGGACCACAGGTCAGATTCAAACCCGGGTCGGCGATCGAGGACTAAGACCTCCGTACATGGGCTCTGCTCTCTAAGCACTGCACCACCTGCACGCCCAACCACTGAAAGGTTTTCTATTGTGAAGTTTAATTAATAGCACACCTGAGAACTGATTCATGATCAATGTGATTAATGATGTCTGTGTAGACCCTGGTAACATGCACTGAAGTGTATATGACAATGAGATAGTGAATCTATTTATTCTTATTTATTTTATTTTAAATAGGCTTATAGGCTCATATGTCTTTGTCCAAAAGAAATAAAAAACATTTTCACAGCGCCCCCTGTTCACATAGATTGCATATTTTTCACGGGCGGCCATCTCTGATAGAGGATATGCACATTCACTGAACACTTGCTGCTTTAAAAAAAATGGCACTCTGCAGAAGTTCCATAAATTATTTAAAGCTCTGCAAAAGCTTTAGCTCTTCCGTGATGATTCAGCGTCAGCACTTGTCACAAACCCCTCTCAACACCCAGACATCCTCCCTCTCTCTTCATCCCACCATTTTTTTATTTACCCTGCCCCCCTTTGTTGCCATCAAGGTCCACTCCTCTCCCTTCCTATAAATTAGACACAAAGGAAATTCCACCCGCCTGTCTCCTCCTTGGTTGAACCTCCCCCTCCTCGTTCATCCTCTCCTTATCTATCCCAACCTCCTCTATTTTACACTACATCCCAGAGGTCCTCATTATCCCCTCCCCTACACAAGCTAGTCTTTTCACTTCGCCCCAGCAGCGCTCAGTGACCAGTGACATATTTTTGGTGTGTCTGTGTATGACATTGTTCTTGAATAATTCATGCCAACTCCCTCATTTGTTTTTTCTTTCCCTTCTCTACATTTTGTCTCTATTTTCTTTTAATTTCAGGGAACTGAAATTTACTGCATCTCCTGTATGCTATGGATTTTTTTTCCTGTTTATTTGAGACCCTTTAAAAATGTTATTTTTCCTACTTTGGTGTTAAGTGGTTTTACTTTATGATAAATTATTTATCTAAACTGGAGAAATGTACAGAGACAGGGAACATGGCCGTGAGCAGAGTGTGATGAGGTTACATGGAATGATAGAGACCTCGTCTCTTGCATGAATCTTAGCCACTGTAATAGCTAAAGATTATTCACAGTGAATAAGAAACAGTAACCCTAAAAAAAAATGTCTGTGGTGTGTACCTAGCAGACCTTATACAAAAATGCAAAAATGTTCTGATAATGAGTAAAAATGTCTTAAAATAAGTGTTTTTACCATTAATTTGGGTAGGAAAATAAGATGATCTAAGATAGATTTTTACTAAGATAAATAATTTAATTAGATATTATGCACTTAAAATAATAAACTGCATTTTTTTTCTTATTTAAAATGTAAATTGTCTTATTTAATTGGCAAAGTGTCTCACTTCCCTCCTCAACTCAAGAAAAAATGCACCCAATTAAATAAATTACTCATTTAGAATAACATTTTTTGCACACATTGGTTCAGTGTTATAAACATCATAGCTTCCTTAATCAAAAAAGCATTTCTTCTTATTAGAAAGGATAATTGTACTCCATAGATGGAAATGCATTTTGTTTTTTATGGAGGGCTACCCTCCAACTACGTCCCACAAATTCTAGAAAATAAGAAAGGTAAATTCTAATTAACTATCTTCATTACTGAAAAAAATTAATGTTTTTGGTGTTAAATTTAATTGAAATGACCCTTTAAAGTAACAAGTTATTTTTCTTTATAATTATATCCTGCAGCACTTTATGATTTTTTTTCTGTCAAAGAGGGTAAATTTCCCTCAATAAGCCTCAGACTATTGCCTTCCCTTGAGACAAAATGTTCTTAAAACGTATGACTCTGCTTACTTGTGTACACAGACATGGTCACATGTAAAACCCATGATTGTAGCACAGTATGCTGTGAAAAAAAAATGTTTTGATGGTGTTCCAGAAATATGTTGTTTTAGCGGTGGTCAAGCTCCAATAGTAAGAAATGTAAACATGCTTTTGCTTTGGCCAGAAAAAATAAGCAATTCAGATAAATGGAATTTCCATGCTCTGCTAAGTGGTTATTTTTCTAGATTCATTTGGGGATTAAACTATTTTCCTTTTAAAAGACCATTCTGCAGGGAGGTTTTAGCCAGAGGAAATGAGATAAAAGCAATGTTGCTAATTCAGTTCTTAATGTTTTAGCTGAAAAGCAAACTATGTCAACATTCTGAGAATGAAAGCAGGAGACTGTTTGGATACTATTTCAAGATGGGTTAAAAAAATCTTTTAAGCACCAAAGAATGTTTGAAATGGTTGGAATCAATCCAAAAAGAAAAATAGATAGTAGCAGTGTCACAATAAAACTAGGACTGAATGATTTCCCTAAAATTGTGATTTTTTTCCCCCCCCCAACCCAATCCAATTGCAATCTTGTTTTTATTTTCATTTGCAATACCTCAAGCATTTCTGGTGTTTTGCAATAACTAAAAGCATTAGATTAGTGTTTCTCTCCACAACGTAGAGAGAACCACCATGTGCCCCTTCAGGCTTTCATTGTTTGCATGACTTGTGTGTCCAGTGTCCATTGCTGCAGGTCTTCACTGTTGTATGGAAAATGCTTGCTGCATGCATGGATCTGTGCCCTAACTGCAACTCTCTCTTTCCTTCTGTGTGATAGCAAACCCACTTTAAGCATATTACCACCTAAAGGCTGGAGTAAAAAGTCAGGATCTTACTCCTGTTAAATGCAACAAGACCAGAATTAAGTGCCTCTTATTTTAAATATGTGTTTTGTAAAATTCTGACCATAATGCAAATGCAGTTTTTGCCTAGCCCTAATTGAAACCTGAGGGAATTATAATAATTATTTGAAATATTTTACTTTCTTGCAAAACTACCCTTTGTATAAGAATGACAACTTAATATATATTAAGTTGTCATTCTTATTCAAGCAAACTGCAAAATAAATGCTTTAGACATTTTTTTTTATCATGTATTTTTTGTATATTTAATACTTTCTCTATCTGACTATTTTAAGTTAAGAAATCAATCTTAATGTCCTTTCCATTCTCACAAAATGATTTTACAATTTTATACAATTTTTACATTTCTGTTGAAGGATAGATTAATTTCTCAGGTAAATCTGTCCAAACAGATTTGACACAGGTTAAGCCTCCTCTTCACAGATTTGTCTGGAGATAGAAATTGGTTGTAAAATCAGTGTGTAGTTGAAAGAGTTCTAATCGAAGACTGGAATATAGCAGGTCCCACTGTTCCCAAACTAGAACCCACTGTGTATTTTGAATTTTGGCTACCCTTCACTACATCGTATATGAACCAAGCCAGAGCTGGACCAAGGCGGAGGTGAACTAAGTTGCTGCTTGGGCACCAAAATCAGAATCAGAATCAGAAATACTTTAATAATCCCAGAGGGAAATTACTTAAAACAATCACGGACCACCTGTCAGGGCTTGAATTTTGAAATACAGAGTATTTCTAAAAGCTTTATATGTCTTTACTGAGAATGAGAAAACTATAAACATTAGCAGTTTATATATAGATAAATTTAAATGTTTTAATAGCTTAAAATTAAATGTTTAGATTTTAACCAATTTTACTTAATAAAGGTACATTGAGTAATCTCCATAGTGTTATAATTGTGATGACAAAGATATAGTCTGCTATGAGTTTTAACATTTTCTGTTTGATTTAGCTTGGATTTTTTAAAAATAAATCTCTAATAACATAGTATTGCATATATACATATCATTACCTATACATTATTGCTTGTGAGCCCTAGCAAAATAAACTTGCCCCCCCCAGATTACATCAAATCTGCTCACTGCTAATATTGGTTACGTTCTTATCAGCATGAATGACCCCATATCAAATTCTACTAAATGCCTTTTATAACCTTGTGTTACCTTTGCACACAGCCATATTGAAATACTAAGCAATAGGTTTCCTGTTGAGTTCCAACTTCCCCTTATTATTTTTTTCTAATTGGAAACCTAAAAAGTCATACCCCTGAGTTTAAAGAGAGTGCACCATCACAGGATTTTAATAGTCAACACAACTGGGTAATTTGGGAACTACTTCACCTCCTTTTTTTAAAAATAAGTCTCCACGCACTATGGACTCACAGTTATAGCTTGTGCACTTATTTTGCGAGATTAAGTCACAAGTTAAAGTTATGTTTTAAAGGTAATTTATAATGCAAAAACACATTTTATGACATTTTAAATATGTTATAATGCAATCCCTTCAAAAAAAAAAAAATCAAACCCAAAGTGATAGTTTGTTTGTTTCATGCATGTCTGACTAATTCACATGAATTTCGCTCTATGAGAGGCAGTCCCTCCCTATCCTGGAAAAAAAGAGTGGCCAAGACAGATCTTTGTATACATTCTAAAAAGAAAATGCAACTCCAACTTAAATAAACTGCACTCTCCACTAAATCGGTCTCAATTTTCCCAATTAAAGCTACAGTGTGTGTGAATTGTTTTGTGCTAGCTGGAATCGTGCTGTGTGTGTGTGAAGCTTGTCCTGTGCATGTATGAATCACATATGTGTATTTGTGAAAATTAAGACCGATTTAGCTCCATACAATCCTGTACCCGCTCCCGAGAGGAAATGCCAATTAAACATGTGAGAGCATGCACAAGCCCATTTCTCCTCATGCAGTCTCTGTTTAAAAGTTGCTGTTTGGATCGCTCAATCAAGCTTACTTTTCAAAAGAAAACAATATGTCAGAATCACAGATACCTATAAAATACTATACCTTTAAAATAAGTTTGCCCAACTTAATTTATAAACTTAATACATTTAGTTGGATCAATTTGATTCAATTACTTGTTACCAATTAAAGGAATTGATTTAAGTTGGAGCGGCATCTCCTTTTTAGAGTTTAGAGCGGTCATAAACCAATCCCCCTGGGAACCACCTACCTAATATACATCGCGTCTGCCCAGTAAGCAACATGCCCACTTTTAGTGAGTGGTGATGTGAGACGCAGCATGTTTATTTCTGTTCAAAGTTAAGACAAATTAGCTATTTCAGTGCTTGATCTGCACAGTCACAGCAACTTTTTTTTAGCTTATATCCAAGATGCAAAAAAATGTGTTTCCTGGCTGAGAGAGGTTTTGGACTAAATGCCAGGGGTGGTGTGATAATGATGCTGCAACAGCTCTTGGGCAATGTAATGAAATGGACACACAATGAGAGGCAGAGTCAAATCAAAGGCAAGTGGCTTTCTTAAAGGTTGGAAGAAAACAAGTGATATTTCATAGGAAATTAATGCTCTGAATTGCCAAGGCAAACCTACATCATAAATATGCATAAAATTGACTTTGGAATGCTCAAGAAAACATAATATATGATCTTAGAAAGTCACACTAGATGCCTTTTCATTTTTCTTTTCCTATTTCTAATGTCAAAATGCAAAAGATCACTATACAGTTTCTTTGGAGGAAAAAAAAGGAACATTCTATCTATTTGCTGCTACTGTAGCTTTACCTTATGAGATGGGAAGTAAAGATTATTTTTACTATTACTTTTGTTAACTGTGATGGCCCTTCTGCGTCAGATATGTCGTGATTCCAAACTTGCAGCCTCATACTGCAACAGTGAACTGCCCCCCATTACAACAATTTTATATGGCAGGCAGGCTACACCCTTTATGCATTTTAAGGTGTTTCAAAATTCACTTTTGGTTATATTAGTGGGGCCGGTCAACAGGTTAAGTTACAGTTTATGTGATGAATCTTTGCACACAATATATATTTTTTTAGTGATAATAATGTTAAATCTTATCACTACAAATATA
>NW_015150596.1:516700-538426 GCF_000732505.1 Cyprinodon variegatus
TATATATATATATATATATATATATATATATATATATATATATATATATATGTTGGAGAAGGAACTCTTGGGATCTGTTGAGACAACATTGTGGTGAGACAAGCTTCCTGTGAGACAGCAGGCATCAGATCTCCGTGATGCTGGAAGCATGTTATTTTGCAAGGGCACAACTAAAAGGAAGCCTTTCCTGAAGTGGATCAATTTCTACTGTCTTTTAAGCTAAACATCGTCTCCCTGGGGTTTTTAGAATTACCTTAATTAACTTAACAGTACTCAATGCTGTCTTAAGACATGTGCATTAAATGCTGCATCCTGACTCTAAAAGAGAATAATGTACCATTACTAGAGCTTTACTAATAATTGCAGATTTTTTTTTTTTTATAGGTTCCACCTTTCAGTCACAAAATAAATGAGCTGATAATGCTATACAGTCATTTTACTACTGCACTGCTGTTCTTAACTAAACTACTTGATGGGTATTCAGATTCTTTTGTTCCTTACTCAACAGGATTTGAGTCATAAAAACATACTCTCATTTCTTTCCTAGCACTTCATTCTCTACTCATAAAAAGAATTTTGCATCTATGTTCTTATTTAATTGATATCAGTTTACTTATTTTACAGATAACCAGCCATGCATTTTGGTATGTAAGATAAAATATGTTTTTATTTGGTAGATTTTTAAAACAAATACCAGTACTGTTTTTCATTATCTTGCTGTTAATAGTAGGAAAAGTCACAGGTTTCAGGTCCAATTACCGCAATGACATGTGGTAATTGACATCAGACCAAAAAACTTTCGCTATAATTTGTCATCTGTGCTCTAATTTTGCCATATTTCTGTAAATACCAGCTGAGTTTAAAAGGAAGCACCACACATGCAGAGCAGGAGATAAGAGCAAGAAATTAGAGCTAATTTTTTCCATGAATCATCATGGGCAATGTGAGAAGATTTTAAGAAAAAAATGTGTAGAACTTCAAGCCCTAGCAAGGACCGAGCCAGAATATTTATTTAATTCAAATCATTTTTCTTATATATGCAGTAATGTAATTCACGACATGACAGATCATTGTCATATTGGTATAAAGTTTTCTAGTTCAGGAAAACCAGCGGATCGCATTGTGTCATTGACTTTGAAGAATACGCTCCTCCTAGATGAGCATGTGGTTGCAAAAGATATTTTGCTTGCATTTGGTCATTGACTCTACAGAAATTCTTCACACAGACCATGCATGAATCAGCGCTGGAGAGGAAAAAACTCCCTTTTAACAGGAGGAAACCTCCAATGGAACCAGGCTCAATATGAGTGGCCTTCGTCTTAGGCTGACTTAGAGTTTGAGGACAGAGAAGCAGACAGATAAGAGGAACACAGAAGAATTGATCCATAAATACTTCCCATGTTAGATAAAAGGGTTTTAACAAATCTTAACATTACCCTACTGCAGGATTGGAGAATAGAGATAAAATGAAGCAGAACAATGAAAAGTAGTCCTTATGTCCTCCAGCAACCTTAGCCTATACAGTAGCAACAACTACTGAGTTAGCTCAGGGTAACTTGAGCCCCTTGAACTATGAGCTTTATCAAAAAGGAAATTATTAGGCCTAGACTTAAAATTAGACAGGGTGTCTGCCTTACAGACTAAAATCGGTAGTTGGTTCCATAGGATAGGAGCCTGATAAGTAAAGATCTGCCTCCCATTCTACTTTTAGAAATTCTAGGAACCACGAATAAATTCGCAGATTGAGAGCGAAGTGTATAAGGACTATAAGGAATAGTCAGATCTCTGACAGAAGATGGAGCTTGCTTATTTAGAGCTTTAAATATGAGAAGTAGAATTTTAAATTGTATTCTATATTTAATTGGACGATAGTGAAAGGAAGCTAAAAAAGAATAATATTATCTCCTCTTTAAAATAATTGGCAAGGCAGTATTATGTGTTTTACAGAAATGTGACTGCAGGATTATAGCCCTGACTCCAGTGTCTTTCTGCCAGGCTTCTGGCCATATTAGCTGAGAGAATCAACCCCTTTATAAGAGACAACCTGTATTAGAAAATATGTAAGGAGAATTCCCCATGAAGCTGAAGAAGCCCTGTACGTTTGTTTTGAGGATACAGACTGGCGTACACTGTCAGCCACATGGAGAGTAGATAAAAGTTCAGACAATGGGAAGTCTGGACCTAGTCAATGAACTGAATGCATTCTTCAATATGTTCAGTTCAGGAACAAGCAGCGCATCTTTCTCTCCTGTCCACAAACAAACGGATATCCTGCCCTCCTTGGTTTTCCTGCTCATACCTGAAATGTTTAACCTGATTCAGCTGACTTACTTTGTCAGATACTCCAAAAGACTCAAATAGAGACATCGACAATCGCCTGGATCAAAGACTACCTGACAAATGGTCCACAGTTTGTTTGACTAAAGGGTCAACGGTCTAATCAGGTAGTAGAATGACAGTCTCACCATTCTTATTGCTCTGTAAACCGTTGACTTCCAGTACAACACTGTTTCCTTTACCTGGAGAAATCTCCGGATAACTCTGCAGTCATTGGGTACATTTGAGATAAACAAGAAGTTTAATCAGGGGGGCTGATTAGCTGCTTTGAGACATGGTGTGAAAATAATCATCTGATCTTAAATGTGAACACACCAGAATTGATGATTCTAGATTTTGGAAGAATCAAGAATAAATTAAATCTTATTAATATCATGGGATCACTTTTGTGTTCACTTGGACAACAAACTTGACGGGAGACACAACTGTGAAGTGATCTTCAAGTAAGGACAGAGAAGACTGTAATCATTAAGAAAGCTAAGGCCCTTCAGTGTTTGTAGAAAGAAGCTGCATCTCGTCTATGTTTGTGGTGGAGAATGTGATCTCTTCTTCCATCATCTGGTGAGGTAACTGCATGAGAGCAAAGTACTTAAAAAAAGCTCAACAAGCTGATAAAGAAGGTTAAAAAGAAGGTGATAAAGATTATTAAAAATGGGCAGCAAAACTGATCCAGATGAGGTGTAAAACAAAAATGCTTCAGAAGATCCTTCCTGCCTACTGCTATAAACATTTATCTATCTAACCAATTGAAAAATTGAAAACATTTTACAAAAATCTTTATCTTTGCGGGAGATTTATGAAATATTTTTATATTTAATCATTAGGCAACTTTGGGATAAATGCATTGCCCAGAGAAAATGAATATGTCATGAGGAATCCTGAATCAAACCTACTGTACACCTTTGAGATTCCAACATTACTACCTTTCCCGCCAGGCTACAGCACCCAGGTGCTGACAAATATCTTCATAAGTAGAAAGAAATTTAAAATCTATAACCAAGAGAACCATCTACTTAGATACCCTGTGAACAGTCACCTCGATTTACCTCCAGTGGAAGGTGTTTTCTGATGTAAATTTGCATCCATTAGGAATCCCTCTTTTTTGTGTGTACATGAAGCATGAATACAGATTTGTCTTAGTCTCTTAGCCTACAAAAAAAATCCTTCATTCAGTGTCAGTTACATTGAAGTTATGATGATTCAAATAGACCTGCAGTACTGAAATCTCCTCTAAGCTTTTGATTCCTTCAATCCCCTGAGGTAGTCATTCAGCTTGAAATTGTTACTGTAGGCTCCCACTGTTTGGTATTACAAAGCTGGCATTCTAGTGTTGCTTAGCTTAACTGGGAATAAGCTTCAGCTGTGTTGCGTAACTCCAGAAATTCATCTACAGTGAAAGAAGGGGACATGACGAGCTGCTTTTTTTTTTTTTTGTACATGTCTTCCTCACATCCTGAGTGGTGGATACATAGAGATGATGAACATGACCAATCACGCCTTTGTGTTTTTGGGATAGAACACATGCAGGTTGTGGCGTCACTGTGCTGTGTGAGTCAGAAAAGAACATTTGTTGAAATGTGGGCGGTGATGAGAGGCACACACGTTGAACAACTCCACGCAAAACATCACAATCATCTTGTTTCGTTCTGACTGTTGCTCAACACCCGCTTTCTATAGAACTGGGAGTAACACATCAAATCAAACAATGTCTGGAGGTGTTTCCTTTGTGCCCTAATTATTGTTATGGACATTTCTGATGTATATAGAAAAGCTGCTTAAGGGAAGGTTTAAAATAAAAGGAAACAGTTAATATATCTGTTTAAATACTGATTGAACTATATGAAACAATCTAGATTGATGTGGTTGAATCACTCAGCTCACTCAGCTCAACCTAAAAAAAATAGGACATGTTTGAACAGGAGATTTTTTACAATCAATGTGAGTCCTGTGGGACTCACATTGGAAGGGAACTCTATTTTGCAGTTTGTATGAAGCCTCCAGGTGATACTATGCATCAAACAAGTCTGTTCAAATAAAGCCGATTCCAATTAAGAGTTGAAGTACTTTACAAAAAGATGTATTCCCATAAGCAGGGGAATACTTACAATGCAAAAGAAAAAACAAACACATACTTAGGCATAAGCTGGATTGCTCAGAGTTTCTTCGCATAATTAATGTAACATTCCTCTTTCTACACTTGCTGCTATGCACTTCCAGTCATCTGTGTGGAATGGGATTACTACACATTTATCTTACTTAGAGGAAAAGTAACTTCTGCTGTTTAGAGCTAATTTCTAATACATCCTTTCACATAATTGTATCACTGTTTTTTTTCTTTCTTTTGGTTGCATAGTGAGATGTAGTGTTATTGGAAAATGTCTTTCCCAGCACCACCTTGCTGCTATTTCACATCATGCAATATAAAAGTTGATCACAAGAAAATACTGACTGCCACACAAATCTTGCAAATGACAGTAAGCAGCAAATTGCCATGTCTCAGAGGTGGACAATCCAGGTCAAGTTAATAAGAATCCTACTTAGTTTTCCCTAATCTTGTGCACTTAAGCAGGTGATTATTCCCTGTTTTTGTAGTTTAACTTGGAATACAAATGATTGAAACTTATCTCTCGACTTGTCCCAGTCAATCTGCAATGCTTAGAAAATGGAAGATTTTCACATAGTTGGCCAATTTCCAATTTCTGCCTTTTTGATGAAGGGCAAGAGACAACAGAGATAAGATGAGATGACATTCTGGAGCTCAGACACAAGTAGCTGGGTATCAATGTTGGCACTGGCAGAGAGGGCACTTTAACCAGGATGAGGCAGCCAGTAGTGCCCAGCTCTGGATCTAATAACACAGTGGTAGGTTAGAGAAGCCCACCGGGAAAACAGCACCAGAGAGGGAGGAGAAGCTACAGCTGGCCTGAGCTAGCTATAGAGGCTATAGTTCTATAGAGAGCTGAAGGATGACGGTGGTAGACGGAGAAGCACACTGACCAGAGTAGGGAGAGGTTATGGCTAATTAGTACTAGCTTCTAGAGGCTAAGTGTTGGAGGTAGAAGATGGACAGTTGTAGATCAGAGAACCTTACCAGGCAGAAGGCGGTGCCTAGCCGGTGTCTGCGCTGGAGGTAGGACAACGAAATAGTCCTTCTAGGGCTAACCTGAAACGTCTTTTTTAAAAGCAACCCCTGTACCTGTTAAGAGCATTCCTAACTTTATGCTTTCTTTTTCAGTATTTGCTCTATCTACTTTTTTGATTTTAAAAAACCTTTCATAATTTTTATACTTAATAATGCAATGTCAGTATAAATATGAAGACAGTATTGAACAAGTTATGAATTTGATGCTGTGATTGGTAATTAGCAGTGTTGGGATCGGCAGATAATGATTTTAGTCCTCAGAGATTTTTAGTCCTCAAATCCTGATTGGTGCATCCCTACTCATCTACAGGCATTTAAGTTCCTGAAGCTGAGCTGTCCACCTTAATTTTCCAGTTCAGCCTAAGTAAGCCACCCACTTCCAATATGGTTGAACTCTGTATATTTAACTATCGATATACATAATAGAGGCAAAGTAAAAGTAACACATAGGGCTCAACAAATAAAAATAAAGGTAATTTTTGATCAAATAAAAAATGACCTTTAAGTCTTGGGAAATAAATGAGATATTATTTCTTTTTTTCCCCTCTGGTTAAGAAAACTGTCCTTGTTCAAACTTTGGTATACATTCATGTCCACAGTTAGCAGATTTGTCAATCAACTAACTGTGGGCTGGCAATCCGAGTAGGTAGCTGGACATTTTTACCAACTTCTAAAAAGTAGCTGTACCTGTCTCAGTCTTTGAAAGTCAAAATTCAAAAAGTTAAAGAGTTTAGGACATATAGATACTAACATTTCAATCTGAAAAACTCACATGGAAAGAAAAAGACAATTACTGTAGTCTTTGCTGCTCAGACCCCGGCAGGAAACATTACCACTGAATTTTGCTTTGATATGCATAAGCAGGAGTATAAAAACAGGGATGGTTTCCTCCAGGCCTGAAACTGGTGGTGGAGTGGAGATAGATGAAGTAGGTTCAGTCCATAGACTGCTGGTTGGTGAGACGGTATGCTTAAACTGTATTGGTGAGATCCAGTAGACTGTGAGAGCTGATACTAGTGCTTCACTTAGGGACCAGGAAGATGGAAGTCCAGCTTGGATAAACACAGGTTTTATGAACCTGTCCATGATAAGCAAGCATGAAGCGGCAGTGGAGAGGAAAAACTCACCTTTAAGAAGAAACCTCTGGCAGAACCAGGCTCAACATGGAGGTCTTCTGCCGGACAGGTTGAGATAAGACAGGGAATGCAGTAAGAGTGCGAGAGGAACTACACTCTTATAGGGACAAAGTAGAAGAAGCACCATGGAAAAGTCAGATGAAAGTGTAGCAACGATGGTATAGAAGAGGATCGAGGTGGGTTGAATCGGGATCATCTGAATCAAGTCAGACATAGCGCAACCACTGCCTGTGCTTTGGCTTGGTAGCAGACGGAGTTGTGGATTTGGAGACCTTTTAATATTAACTCTGGACGCGGATTGGGTTTCGTGGAGGTGTGGTTCAAAGCTGATTGGCCTGTCTGGGGCGGAAGAGGGTAAGTAATTCAGTGTCTTCAGTTGCATTTCAGCCTAGGTTTAATTTAATTGAGATATTTTTTTTTTTTCCTCAAGTCTGTTCACTGAAACCAAAATAAAAGTTGTCAGTATTAATGTTAATAAACTAATAATTAATAAGTAAAACCAAGTAAAACAAAATTTTTTCTGGTTTCAATGTAAGCAGTTACAGTACATTATACATATAGGAGCATAACACAGTGAAACAGTCAATGTTTTTTAGTCAATCTTTTCAGACTAACAGGTTCTTTATTCTGATTTACAATATTTCCAAAGAGCCATGATTGTTAAACTTTTGGTAGGATACAAAGCAATGGAATATCTCACACTCCAGCTGTTGTAGCCTGAATGTTAAGCTATATCTGAAATTAAATCAAACATCGGGAGCTGGGTTTGGCCTCTGCTGCAGCCCTGGATGAACCATGGTGATTACAGGGCCATCTGCTCCCAGTGTGCCCAGCTGGAGGCTAGAGAGAAGTAATCTGAACTGATAAAGCCTGACTTAGCCTGTGATATTTGTGCATCTTAGCAATTAAAGCCTCCAAAGTAATGGTTAACTATCAAGCAAGACCTTCATTTTGTATTCAGTACGTATAATTAGATTTTTGTATGTTTTATTGTAGGACACAATAGTACATGACATGGAACATGGAGCAATATTTTCATTTGAGCCCATCGGCCCTATCTGAGCAGAAAATTAATGGATTCAATTAGGCATTAGTCAGAAATGTATAATGATTCAATCCGTGGCGCTAACATGCTTGATCCTACTTTGTACGCTTTGCACCAGGAGTGCCTGGCAGACTAATGTTGCTTCTCTCTAATACACCACACCAGGAAGGAGCCTGATGGAGCCTATTAATAATTAAGCAGCATGATTACAGTGATGTATGCCCCTAATTCTAATTCCATTTAGCAGCCTTGGAAATGATGCCATGCAGAAGAGTGTCTTGCATTGTGTTAAAGCTGTTAGAGAGGAGGGTTGAGAGATAGGGTGGGATGAACAGAAAAGCAAAGAAAGTGTTTGAGTTCAGCCTTGGAAGGAGGAAAAGGGATGGGAGAAAAAAAGAGAGAGAACAAAACAGGGAGTTATGAGCAGGAAGACACCCACTATTCAGCCATCTGTGCTGCAAAGTCAGACAAAGACTTCCGGAAAGGCCTTTGGATGAGTCTGTATGCGGCTTATAATGCTTGTTTGGGACATATACATGATGGCATTAAATCTGTGTGTACTGCTCTGCAGGAAAGACAGGAGCTAATGTGTATATCCAAAAATGAAAGTCTTTCTAGAGGCATATATGCCCTTCCTTATCAAATGTGGGAAAATTTTGTGTCATGTTTTGCAAAGCTGTGCTTTTTACCTGCCCAGAACAGAACCATATTTTTATGCAGACTTTTGTCTTCTTTATTAATGTACAATTGTCAAATACAGACAACTTTTTTTTTTTTTTTTAAATACGTTTGCAGTGATTTGATGAATTTAGTTAATCACTAAAAAAATAACAACAATAGTTTTTGTAGCGATCACTGGGTCTAAGACCGGCCATTTTTCCCCAAATATAGTAACCCCTCCCTCCTGACATCTTCCGACAGTGACGTTACGGTGCGGTAAGCGTAGCGCCATTCTCCCTGCTTTACAAGCAAAATCAATGGGAACTACTTGACACATCTGAAATCAACAATTATTTAAGATTTCGAGAGGTGTTCACTATTGAAATTCACAAGAGCTATAGTTAGATTTTGAAAGTAAAATAGATCGATAACACGTTTTTAAAAATCAATTTGATATCAGCATATGAAAATATATTTGAGTATATTATTTTTCAAAGTATCAGAAATGCATACCAAAACTGCTATTTTCAATGACTACTTATTTTTGTCCAGCTTTAACATCGGTACCGGTATCGGTTATCGGCTACATGAGTTTTAAAATATCGGCATATCGGATATCGGCCAAAATCCCAATATCGTGCATCCCTACTTACTCAGATCAGCGAAGTTGCTTAGAGTTTACAGAAGGCAGCTGCTCACCTCCGGGCTCACCTCTCAGGAAATGGCCAGAATTAACAGTTAAAGAGGCACTTTAGCAATACACATTTACACTTTAGCAATTGAGAACACATCAATGGTTTCAGCCTTATCAAAATATTACACTTTGTTCTTAGCTTAAGGACACCGCTCTCTTTCCATTCCCAAATTTTTCCCACATGCAGAATGAAGATTATAACTGTATATCCGGACAGATAAACTATTGAGGAAAACATCAGTTCTAACAGGCAACAGGCAGCTAATATTAAGGTGTACTAAACTCACATGTCATCAATGATAATTACCCGAACACAGGCCTATTTTTATTTTTATTTATGTTTAAATAAAAGTAACAATTACAGGTGAAGAGAAACGGTTATTTGTTTTTAGGGCAATAGAGAAAATATATATCAATAATTATATTGCATTTTCTAGTTGATAAAAACATTACATCTTAATACCCGAATACACTAGAAACGATTTAGCATCTGACAGAAAATCGGATCATACATAGTTGTGGACTGAGGCTTGTCGAACCGTGCACAATTCTCTGCAATTGTGCTTTCTAGCTCCAACCAAGGTAGACCCATTGTCTGTTTTGAGAAGACCTAAGCAGCAACTGAAAAAACAAGACCACACCCGAAGACAACAAAAATAATCCAAAGCACAAAGTAAAACAAACAACCTCGCGCACCTATACTAAAGACACACTGGAACTACAGCAAATTAGCCAGACCACATCAAAAACAATAAATAAAACAAGTCAATAAAAAGTGAACACAGGAGAAGAAATACACCAACAACACCGACAAAGAACAGTAGGACAGCCGCACAAAACAAAAAAACAGAACAGAATAGAACCAACATCAGAAAAATTGAAACAACACAAAAACTTAGGCACCAGAAGACTGCAAATGTGGGACGCCCGGGTAGCACGAATGACGTCAAAGGTTGACGCCGCGCCAACCAACAAGACAACACTCCCCATCCGCATATTACAAAACACAAAATAAAAAAGAAGCTAACAAACAACCAACCCGAACCAAAAAAAAAAAAAAAACAATAAAACAAAAAACAGCAACAAACCAAGAAAAAGACAGCAAAAAGGAGTAAACCCAAGGTGTATCCCAGAACAACGAAAGGCCAAAGAAAGACGTAACTCAAATGAGTCGCCGCGCAGACACACCAATCCGTCCCAACGAGAAAAAACAAACAAAAAGGACAAAATACCCAGCATAACATAAAGAAAGATCAAATACGAACAGAAAATCAAAACATGATGAGAAACAGGAAAATCAGAACAACGAATCAACCTTACACACCAACTGAGAAACAAAGGACAACCACGGGAAAAAAAAAAACAGAAAAAAATGAAACAAACATTGCAAAAAAATACCAAAAACAACACAGTAGGAACAAGGGGACACCCAATGAAAAGAGCACGGGAAGAAAGGTAACAGTAAACATCCAAAACAGAAAACGAGAAAACGCCAACCACTAGGAAAAAACACCACCGCGGTCTCGTATAAGAGACAAGCTACAAAAAGCGACCCAAAAGCAATCAAATATTTTGAGTAATATATAGTATCTCTGCCCCTACAAGTTGAACTTTTTACTCTATATTTCTTTCTCCTTTTTTTCTGCGTTTCTATACCTATATACTACAACAATTACAAATTCCCTTTAGTTTATTAGGGCCATAAGAAAACAATACCAGATTTGCTTATGTGCTCAACATAGGGTTTCTTACTCTATGCTTTCCTGTTCCTGTAAATAGGTGTGATAGAATTGAGGACACTTAAGAAAGCAAAGCTATTTTGAAGCCAGTAATTTGTCATTTATTTAAAGTAATTCATAGACAGGAAATCTAATTTTGAAAAACTACCACACTTGATATAATATTGCTTGCATGAAACCTCCGGTGCAATTGAGACTTAACTAATGATACAAGTGCTGATGCCAGTACATTCACATTTGAAGACACTGCATCTGCTAGGACGGTCTGTTTCAGTCCGACAGCAGCTTGTAAAATGTGACAATTGATGGGTGGGCTCCACCGCTCTGCCTCCTTTGCTCTTGGCTTGCTTGACTGGGCCGATAAATTGCATCATTACATAGGATGAAGTCATACTGCAACATAAGGGAGGAACAGGTGCTGAAAATTTAATTAGAGCAGGAAGAAAGATGCCAGTGGAACATGCAAATGTACCACCCTGACCCAAACTAATTTTTGACAGAGACGAACATTTATGTTGTTTGGCCTGCTGCAGATTGAACCAGGTGCTTTTTTAAGTGTTCACTGGAGCATCATCCTTTCCTCTACAATAAAAATATCAGCAAAAATTTGATCAGCCATCATTAGATATAAATAAGTTGTGCCATATGATTATTACATTGACTTTTATGATCATCACATAAGCAGATCAGTCAATATTAAGAGGATCTTGTGAAGCATTGCAAAGAAACAGCGGAACTAAGAGAGGCATACAGTATAATTTGCTGAAAAGGTTGAAATCCAATCGATGTGTCTTATATCACCAGGTTTTTATTAATGATGCAGTCATCCCTGCAGTGGGGGCTGTCAGGCTACCAAGCTGTCGGCTTTTTCGGCTTCATCAGCACTACAGCATGATATGTGGAGGGCAGGATTGCTGTGTAGCACCACCCCAGCAGCCTTTGAACACACTCAGCCTATTGGATGCGGGATAAATGTACTCTCCATGGAATCTTTCCTAGGCCGTGGTCCTTCCAACAGCAAAACACAGACTACATGGATATCCTCTATCTTTACCCGAAAAAATATTTCACACAAATGTTGACATTTGTGTTTTTTCATTACATGACAAATCCCCATTTTTAGATCATTTTAACACAAGCCAATTAAATAAATCTTACATGATGAATATTTTTTTATTTAACACAGCTTGTTTATTTGAAGTACACAACTATCAGATTTATGTGTTTAGAAGTAATATAGTATATTATAATTAATCAAAATGAATACTGATAAGTGTATTTATTTCAGATAAATAAAGTTTATTAGTTAGAATTGCATAATAATCAGGTTACCTTTATGTGATTCAAACAATGGCAGCAGCACTGCTAAACAAAAAAAATGACAAATTAAATGGTTTTAAATTATTTAATGCTGGCCTGTTAAGTCCACAAAGGCATCTGTTTCTAGCAGCTGGGTCTAATCAGGGTTGGGTCCATTTATAGTAGACGTGAAGAGCAACAGAGTCCATTTGCTATTTAGTTGTTTGGTCTGGACCAAGAAGGGAAATTAATTCTGGTCTATTTTAAGCAGAGCAAATATGGCTTTTATGAATGGAATCTTAGATATTTTTTATCTTTAGTGAAAGCACTATACATACATGATCCAAAGCTGTACTCTTCGACTGGGAATCTGTTATTGAATGCAGAAGACTTACTGCTTTCTAGTTTCATTATTAGTGAAGTTAGACAAAAGGAAACTCAAAGGTATAAGAGGACATGCTATATGATATTAAGAAAACACAATAAATCAGATAATACTGGTAAATGTTGTTATAGAGATATAACTCACAATATAGAAGCAAATAATTAATGTATACAGCGTTTCTGCTTAGCTTGTAAAAAAGTGTCACCAAGAATATTATGGCGCAACTATCTGCCATGTTACACTGCTGTTTAAATTACATGAGATATTTCTTTTACATTAATGTCTGAAAAAAAATTTCTATTTAGAGCCATATGACAATTACAAATGCCTAAATCTCCCACAATTCTTTTAAAACGTTTTCTACATTCTGAAGGTTTTTTTTTATAACTCTTTTTTTTTTTTTTTTATAAAGAGCCCTGATTAAGTCAAAATAACTCAGAGTTACCTACAGTACCGCTAGTAGTTTTTTGCTAAAAACATTAAAGCAAACTCTCTTTATGGTGTTGTACGAATGCAATAATAAAGTATTTTAAATAGACAGAGTTCATATAAGTGCAACAATGTAGGTAGAAACTACCACCATTGTATGAATTTGGAAAGCAACTCATACACAAAATAATTGAATAGGAAAATGAAAGGGAGTGTAAATATAACCATTTAGCCAAAATAAAAGCACATACCTTAGATAAAGTTAGTACTTATTAAAGTCCAGCCAGTTCTTTCCTATGTGTTTTATATTTTGTTGTAATTATAAATTGTCTAGAGCTCATGATGCCCTCGATGATACCATTAAAGCAGGAGTCTATTGATTGAAAGCAGACGGGATATGCACTGTTGAGACAGTCTCTTGATATCATTCACGCTTGGAGAGAATGAAAGAGATACTAGGGAGGTTCAACAGAGTTCAGCAAAATTGTTGTTTTTTAGTTTAAGATAAGTAACTAATGATCACTAATGAAGCTTTGGAAGGTTGAAAATATATTTAACCCTGTGTTTATGGTATTATTATAACAATATAAGGGGGGCATTATGTTAAAATGACAACTAAAAATGACCTTCAAATAGAAAACAGCCAACCAATGAATACATAAATAAGTTAGTCAATAAATAAGTCTAAATGAAAGAACGTTTATTTTTTTTATCTAATTGATTAAATAATGTAATAACTGTAAAGATCTGTTTCTATGTAATTCAAAACATCATCAGTATCAGCAGCTCAGAGGTTTGGAAGTCAGGCTGAGATTCAGAAATTGGAATTCTGACCACTAGATCTCTATCTATGTTTTTGCATTCATTCTTTTTTGAAATTGGAGACTTGTTATGTTTATGTTGGGGTTGTTTGTGTGTATTTTTATTTTTATTTTTTTAGGTCTTATTGACATTCTTAGAACTGAGTTTGACATAAACAGAGTAATTGAGGATTTTAGTCTGTTTTTTGCAGATTCCTATCGGTCCACAACAGTTTTTTTTTCTGTCTGGTATATTTCCACGACCTAAGCAGTCTGTTTTAAGTGATCTGTTGGAGCAAAATGTTTCAGAATTTAATTACGTAAATGTATTGCTTTCCGACATTTCTTTTGTTAGAATTCAGACTGCATTAAAAGCAAAGGTTCCCATATACAAACATCCTTAAGCAAAAGAAGCACAAAAACAATATTTCTTATTAGATTCTGTGTCATTAGAGGATATCAGAACAAGGGGAGCTATAATCTCGTTCCTGATCTGGCTTGAGATCTCCAATCTAGCCTCGCAGGTCTGGAATGGAGTTCAGGGTCTCAAGCTCTGATGGACTGCTATTGATTCAGGAGAAAGGTGGCGATGCAGTAGCAGTCGCTCAGCATCGATTTCCTGCATGTGCAGTAGTGAAGACCTGGCGGAATGAGAGAGCTGGAGCTGCCGTGTTATCTTCTCAAATATCCAGAGGTTTATTTATTTTTTTATTTATTTTTCTTTGTGAGACTGACCTTCTTCTGATGTAGAGAAATTTGTCTGTGGAGGTATTAGCCCAGCAAACAGACTATTTGAGCTCCAACTGTGGTTTGCTTGAGGTACAGTATCAACACACCATCCGTTCAGTTAGAAAAAAATAAAAAACTGGAATTAAAAAGTGGTTATCTTTAAATTTTGGCATGTAATGACGAATTATTTAAATGGTTATTTGAAAACTCAGGTTTGTGGTTGCACTTGCTCACTGTAGGATTACAATAAAACCCAATTTATTGATAGATAAGCTACACAATGAGAATATGACTGCCAAACCCAAGTGCTACCTATACAATATATTTATTAGAAATTGAAGAAAAACACCTTAAGGTCTCTTCCATTTCCTTTACAAAGAATAGTTTCCCTGCAAAACCCACTGACTACATGGTGTTAGACGAGCATAACAGAGAAAAATCTTCTGAACATGAAATATTGAAAACTTTGTCGTGTGTGATAGACGCAGACGGCGCGCTGTACTCATGTTTCGATTTAGTGTGTGGCAATAACAAACCCAATCTGTCAAGCGTTAGTGCAAAAAACGAAGATGACCCACATGCAGAATACACTGGAGACAGGGGCATGACTGAGAACTCCAATAAAGAGACGAGAGACTGAACAAACACTCAATATAATACGACAGCGATGAGCAAATCCCAAGAAAGAAGATATGTATGCTGAGAACTAACGGCAAGTGCAGAATAGGTGTGCATCAGTCTGTATTGAATCAGGTTTAAAGCACAAAAAGGAAGCCATTTTACCAGAGTGATGGTAGAAAAAAAGGAAATTAATCATTTGGATTTGAAATATAGGCTATGTATTCCAATCAACAAATTTAATTTATCAGCATTACTGTATTAAGCACACATTCAGTATTTTCTAGGTCAAGAGTCAATATTGACTCTTGCTTAGTTTGTACCTAGGTTTTTCTGTTATTAAGTCCTTCCATTTTGTACCCAGTAATATGGGGAACACATGTTCTACGACCCAAGCTGACAGTATTTAATTTGCTCCAACAAAAATTTTTGCCTAGATCCACAAAACCTACACAGTCCTTAATAGACATAGAGCAGTTGATTTTATTAATGAGGTGACTTTGTTTATGGTCAGATGTATTAAAAAAATAAAGACATTTTCTTTAGTAGAAAGTCTTATTTATCTTATTAGTCTTATTATAAGTTTATTATACGGAAAATCAAGAGAAAACAGAATGCATGGCCCAATACTAAAATATTGGTGCACCTACCTGCCCTGTTACACTGTTGTTTAAATTACACGAGATATTACTTTTTATGACTTTATGACTGGGAAAAAAAACACTATTTAGCCCTTTTAGAGCCACATTACTTTTAAAACTGCCTAAATCTCCCTCAATTCATTTTAAACAATTTCTACATTCTGAAGGTTTTTTTTATTACAGTCTAAAGTCAAATCTTTTAATTTTTCAGAGTCCTGATTAAGTCAAAATCACTCTGACTGACCTACATTACTACTAGTGGTTATTAACTATAGGCATTAAACCAAATTGTCTTCATGGTGTTGTACAAATGCAATAATTAAGAATTTCAAATAGAGTTAATATAAATGCAACAATGTAGGTAGAAACTACCAATTTTGTATGAATATGGAAGGCAACTCATATGCAAAATAATTGAATAGGAAAATGAAAGGGAGTGTAAATATAACCATTTAGCCAAAATAAAAGAGCACATAGCTCTTTACCATTTTCCAAGTTGTTTTTTTATTGTTTCAATGGTTATCCAATGTATTAAGAGTAGAATAGAATAGAAAATTCCTTCATTGTCCCAAAATGGGGAAATTCTGGTGTTTGCAGCAGCAATAAGATTATAGAAAAAATTGTCACACAAATATGGACCTTAGAAAAAATGTATAAGAATAACATTATAATAATTTAACTTTATTGATCTCACATTGGAGAAATTTACCTCTGATTTAACCCATCCCTTTGGGGAGCAGTGGGGCCACTGTGGGGCGCTCAGGGAGCAATCAGGGATTAAGGGTCTTGCTCAGAGACCCAGAGTGGCAGTGGGTTTCAAACTCACAACCTCAGAATTCCAAGCTCTATGCCTTATAGGCCACCACTCCCTCTAATAGTGAAGAGTCAAAAGATAAACAATAAAACACCGTACTGTAAAGTGTTTTAACGATATCAAACTGTGCACCTGGAGAATAAATAACCAATATAAGCTATGGACATTTTTACAGTAATGGAGATTTGAAAATAGCAGCAACATCCGAGATGTGCAAAATGACAGCAGCATGTTATTTTACTGACTAAGGTAGAAACTGTGCAAAATCAGCTTATTGAGGTTGTTGGGAACAGTGGTGGTTAGTCTTACAACTTAACTTGTGGAGCTCTGCTTGTATGCCATTATTTTTTTTGACGACATGAGTATTAACCTTGTTACTAATAGTAAAAAAAAAAATCCAATTATTTTAACCAATTTGCAAAACATAACCCCAACTATTTTCATCCTACCTTCTGATCCTTCTGATAAAATTCCAGAAAAATTGTGGAACAGTCCTGAGTATAATCCAGTGGATTCCCAGTCCGAGAATAAAAAATTAAGGTACAACACTCTATTAAGTTCCAAATTTAGCATATATTTAATTCAATTATTGTTGCTTACATTTATATAGGAAATTGAATTGAAAATTAATAAACACTGGTAATAACTAGAACCCTAAAAATGTAATATTTAAATTATTTTAGCATTAGTAAATTGTAATAATAACTGCTTCTTTTGCACTTAAATTATACTGTACCATTTTCTTTATCTTATGTGAACATTTGGAAACCAGGACATTTTGGCATTAAGCTGCTTCTCTATTTTACAATTTTTAAATTTTTATCTTAGATACCTTTGACATATGATTTACAGTTTAACTATTTCAATTGTATGCTTTTTCAAGCATTGATGATTGATTTCAGCATACTGTAGGTCATTTTTACTGGGAATGTAGAAACCTAGCCATAAGTCCAGAGCTACTGGATGGATAAAAAGGGAAAAATCTTAAACAATAATGGAAGAAGAAAATGGAGAGGATAAAAAACATTTGTGTTACTCAAAGCAGATGACAGAGACTTTGCCTGCTCGTAGCAGATAAGATAGAGGATAGCTTATGACCCTGGTAGGGGTTTTAAAAAAACATGAAACTAACAACAACTTTGCAGACATCTGCCTCTGTAAGCGTTACAAAATAGATTATGCAACTTTAAAACACAAAATCCAGGATGTGCTTTGGGAAACGGTCATTTTAAAAAGCATATCTGCGGTTTATAAAAGGGAATATCTGCTAAGGCATGCAGGAACACAAACTCCTTTTAGTTTAATTAGAATCCATAGACCGCTGAGGGCTTATAGTATTTATTGTACATTTACTCCCAGGGTTTTAAATATTTATTTGATCCCGAATAAATTTTAATTAGGACTTCAAACACTTTAGCTCTGTTCAGCCCAAGCAGGGCTTTTCCTTTGATCAAACGTCACTTTTTCCTATTTCTTCTTGTTTTCTTCCCTGAAGGCTTCTGGCTTCTAATTGGTACTGTGTTGACCGTCTTGTCTGTCTGCAGCAGGTCTATCTCCCTGTCTGTCAGCACAGACAAGAAGGACATGAGCTGAAAACAGCTCTTTGGGATATAGGTTGCCTTTTTTATGGAGAGAACTTTTAGGGTTGGACTTAAAAATGTCAAATGTTCTGTCAAATGTGTGTTGTCGTAACAAAGAGGCTCAAACAGATATTCTCAGATATTTTGGTTGACACATTTTCTTCACATCCCTGGAATTAACTGGAATATGCATTATTTTTATGATGTTTGTAGGCTGTATAAAAATTGTGTATTTTATTAAGGAATAGCGTGTCTTTGTGTGTTGTGTTTATATCCTGCCCCTCCCTTCCTTTATTCCTCCCCCGGGTCTCTGTGCTGTGTGTTAATGTAGTGAAGTGGCACATCGGTCAATGAGCTTGTATTAACACCTGACTCTAGGACCTAGTTGTTGTTTGTTCCTCTGTGTGGGCTCCCCTGAGCCCTTCTCCTGGCAGGAGGAGGCAACATCTCCCATAATCAATACCAGCTTTCTACAAGGCCAGGCAAGGAAAGCAAGACAAAAGGTGGATGGGCGCTGTATTTGGTGGGCTCATGTCCACTTTTTGCATTTACTGATTAGAAACAATATTACTTTAAGTGCTTATGCCTGGTTTAAATTTTCTGTTATCTTAATTGTGCTGATTGCCAATATCTCATATTAGCAGTAAGCGTTTTTATGCTTTAGTGAAATAACATTTTCCATGTTTATTTTCTCTAGAAGAGAGATTTGGAATAACTTGTCCAAGAGGTTGATGAATATATAAAAATCAAACAAAGGGTTGGGTGTGGCTTGTCCAGAAGGGTGGGGATGCCCAGTATCCACGTCGGTTAATGGATCCAACCATCATGCTTTTCAGTTGACATTAAAGAGATTATTATTATTACCACTTTGCCTTTATATTTCAACTCTGAACAAAGCATGCATTTTTATTATTATAGTTTACCGATTACCCTCCAGATTTATTTATAATTTTGTTTACATTGTTAGTATTCTGTTTACTGGACAATGCTATTGTATTTTTAATGTATTAATGATTTTTTTTTTTCCAGTTATATGCTTATATGACTGTTTTTATTTTTTGAGTTAATTATTATTTATTTTTTAATTTTCTTACCTGAATTCATATCTGCATAAAATATTCATTAACTAATGCTGATCTGTCCCCTTTCACCCCTTCTCCCTATTGCCCCTCTTTAATCTAGTGTAACATATCATTACTTTTTGTAATTTATCATCATTCTGTATAAACACTCTAGCATAATAGAAAAAAGAGGTTGAACACTATAAATGATAAGATTGAGTACCTTTCCTGTACTTTATTTAGTTTTTCTGTTAACAACGGTACATACATAGATAACCTTTAGTGTTTTTCACTGAAACAACCTTGGTGTGCTACATTTGCTGGCTGGAAAACACATGATGTATGAGATTACGACTGTCTGGGTTGTTTTTGGTTGGAAATAGCCCTGTCAATAGAAGACAAGCTTTCATTCTTTAAAGCAGCTTAACAAAATTTGAACAAATCCAAGCAGCAGCAAATCCCATGAGTTACAACAAAATCAACCGGTCACAAAAGATGAAATTGGAAGATTCTGCACACTGTTATTGCACTGAAACACAACGTCATCCATGAAAGATACCTGATAAAGATGGGGAGTTAGAGTATAGTGCAGTTTTATGTAAGTTTGTTTTACCCTTGCCAAAAAAGCGATATTTGTTATGTCTTTAAAAGGATTAAAAACAAAAACCAATGGGGACTTCATGTAATCTACAGCTTTATTTTCGATGTCTTCTGCTGTGCTGGCATTAACTTTGCTCTGTTCTCTTTCTCTCTGCTGTCCAGGCTCTCTCCATGGCTGAGGTGAACGGGCCTGGCTCCCAGCTGGCAGAGCCACAGATTGCCATGTTTTGCGGCAGACAGCTCCTGCACATGAACATACAGACCGGGCAGTGGGAGCCAGATCCTCAGGGCCGTCAGGGCTGCTTTAAAGAGCCCAATGAATTCCTGTCTTACTGTCAGGAGGTAGGGTTTCGACTTGGAACATTATATAGCAGCAATATTCTAAAACATCGCTGGTTACATATTTTTTTTCTGTTTTGGTTTGTCTAAAGCATCCCCTATGAAATCTATATATTAACTATATATAGAAAAGAGATGGCAGTCTGCTGAAATATTAAAATATTTCATTTATTCCACCTTCCTTTCCTTTTATTGTTACCTTTTATGCATGTTTGTTATGACTCAAAAGATCCTGAAACACACCTCCTCTAGATTGTTCATTTTTTAAAAATAGCAGTAAAGGCACCCAGAGGCCACCTGCAGGCCAGTACTGGTATATATGCTGCAGATGGCATCCATAGAGCTGAAAGCCCTCTAATGGGATTATCTGACACATAATGCATCTCCAGTGCCTTTTACATGAAGCTTTGCTTCTATCCTTTGCATTCAAGCAGACAGCATTTAAGCCTGCATTTATACTGAGCTTTTTACATACCTGCTGCTATTAAACCTCAATTTAAGCTTAAGTTTCAGAGAATGGAGCTACATTTTAAGTGAAAATACATGTAATATTGAAAAAGCTTAACTAATAATTGTGATGCACCGCTAGTGAGGTGTTTTTTTAATTCATTCTTAGTTATTTAACAGGAAGAGCTATCATGTATTTTTAAAATCTACTGCATGGATGTTTCCCCTGTCAGTTTTCTTCCTCCCTTTCATCCTCTCTGATCCTGGAATTGATCTTTTACCCCTTACTTTAAAAAAAAAAGTTTCCTTGTCTAAATACCCGGTGTTCTGTCCGCCTACCAATCTGTTTCTGTGTCTTTGGCGTCTCTGCATGCACCCGTACCATCCAGATGTACCCAGCGCTTCCAATCTCTCACATAGAGGAGTCTAAAAGACCCGTCACCATCTCGGCCTGGTGTAAGGAAGGACTGGGTCACTGTCAGACGCACCCCTTCTTCGTCCTTCCCTACCGCTGTCTCGGTAAGAATGAAGAATCTCAACCTAATTACATTTTATTAAAAACTAAATACAAGCTTTGCAGTAGTCTTGAAAATCCTGGAAAAGAAGGTCATTTGATTTCATTACTTCCAAATCTGGATAAATAAAAACTCAAACCAGGATTTTATGATTGTCCTATCTTCATTAAAGGCTCAGTTATGCTTTTTATGCGGTTTGAACAGCACAAAACACAAGATTACATCACAACATGTAGAACTGGAAAACAGATCTGTTTCCAACATTTTCAAAGCCTCGTTATGAGAGTGCCAGTAATTTCTTTCACAATCTGTTGCACGTGATGATGTATATGGGCTAGATCACAAGATGTCTCTAGATGTTTTTGTTTGGTAACCCTCGCCAGTAGAGGTTGTTGCACGTATCTGTCAGCGTAGTTACAATGTGTCCCATGTGTGGAGCAGCAAATCTGGCTACACTGAATCTGTGAGGAGTGATGTTGTTGCTAAAATCATATAGTTTAGCCACGAGGACTTTGCCAGGTTTAAGAATGTTCTTGATTTCCCAAAAGAAGCAACTCCTAAGTTACTATGGTTATTTATCTCTGCGGCTAGCCTTGTTTTGGTTAAAGCTACAGTGTGTAATAATTACTGGGATATACAGTCAGAAATGTAATATATTATACATAACTATGTTATTTATCATCATCTACGAGCTCAGCCTCTTAACCTTAATATTT
>NW_015150596.1:538741-542211 GCF_000732505.1 Cyprinodon variegatus
GTTCATGTTGCTGCGGTCTGCAGTCTGGACGTTAGATGTCACTAAAAATTACACACTGTAGCTTTAATAGCTGTTCATTTTGACCATGTGTGATTGACACATGGTCTATTGAAGAACAACCTGCATTTAGCTTGATTAGTTACACCTGGCTTGACATAGCCACACCTGTTGAGCCTAACTTGGCCTTTGTGGAAAAGATAAGGTCGGGATGAACTCCTCAAGTTTGTCCTCTGTTTGAGTTTCCCAATAGTTGCATCCCTAGTTTTATATTGATATGTTAATTCACATTTATTATACTACTCTTCTGACCTCTGATACCGCTTAGATCTTGGCATCTTATCCCATGTTTAAATGTCATAAACACTAATATTAATTTACACTAATATGTTCCAGAGGTCTACTTCACAAACCCTGAATAACAGACTGGTAATAATAAAAAAACCAGTAATTAAACCAGTGCAGATAAAGTAATAGAATCACTGACTATACTACTGGCTACACAGAATTAATCAGCATCATGTAACTGATGTGCTCCTACTCTTGTGAAATCAAGTTGGGGCTTTATTAGGCCAGGATATGTGGAACATGCAGATATAATCATTTTAAGTATAATTAAATAGGCGTCTGGCTGTAAAATAAAAATAAAAAAAGATACATACACACACACACCCAGATAGTGATTGTGAGAAATGTGTATACAAACCTGTTAAAATTGAAGTGTTACAGACTGTTATACAAAAGAATACAATACAATATATTTTGTTTCAGTAAAGAAAAAACCTAGAATTTCACTTGACCACACTGCTGAATTAAAACCAAACATAAGCATAGTGTTTATTTGAAGCATAGTGTTTATTAATGAAGTCAGAGCAAGGAGGTTGGGATAAAATAGTCTATAAAACCTCCAGGTCCCTACCTTCAGGTTGTTAGGCCTATTATGCCCTTATTCATAAGCCAGTCTAAGCTACAACCTCTTTTGTGGTGTTCCAATAGGTACTGGTTTTTAAGAATTGGAATTGGTCTTCCTCTCTCAAAAACCTGTTTTATGACTCAAAACCCAGTTAAGAAATCATTTAGATTTGAAAAATAATCTTCCATTCCAACATTTGACATAGTTAAATCATTCCCTCACTTGCAGCTGTGCGCTGCCCAGTCACTAGACTAAGTGCAGCCCGTTACACCCTCCCTTGCTCACTATTACAATAATTAAAAAAATATTTAAAAATAAATATCATAAGAATGTGAAACCATGAATCAATGGTATGCATGGTTTTAGGGCTTACTAACGCAGCATTACAATGAATACATGAACTGCAGTAGGTTGTTTATATATTTACATCCACTAGAGGGCCAGATAGGCTAACAATGCTTAAAGGAAGGATTTGGAGTAGTGAGCTCTGCAGTATATCTGATTTCTACAGTACGGGATGTTCAATAGGTTGATTTCTTTTTTCTGAAGCCTTAAGCAACATGTAAAATGTAATATTAATTTGATTAAAGATGTAATAAGCGTATAGATTAATATAGAAAGTCCCAGAATTATGGTTTTATTGTAGATGTACTTTTGTTATAGCAGTCTTAATTGTTTAATTTGCTGCTCTGTTCCAGTTTTGAGTTCCTTTCTTTCTGCTGCAGAAGGCGAGTATGTGAGTGAAGCCCTGTTGGTGCCCGACAGGTGCCGTTTTCTTCACCAGGAGCAGATGAACATCTGTGAGAGTTACGTCTACTGGCACAACATTGCCAAAGAGGTAAGGAAAAGTTCTGTTTCAGTCAACCTGTGCGATTAGGGTTAAGTGGAAAGTTTTAAAACTAACAGGGTGTTTTTGTGTGTATGTGTGTGTGAGTGCGTGCATGCGTGTGTGTTTAAATGAGCGGATTCAGTGCAGATCTAAAACCTTTAACACTTCTGGGTGCAGTGTTGCAGAGCAGAAAGTCGGCAGAGTTTAATTAATCTTCACTGATATAACTTTCTGTTTTTCATGTTTCATTCACCAAATTTAATTGGTTCTTAGAGTAACTTGCAGAAGCACTTATACACCTAGGACTTCTACACACTTTGTAATGTTATGAAAAGCTTCTATATAATTCACTTGGATTCTGCAAAGTGGATGGAAAAAGTTTGTCTGCTAAAAACAATTCTTTTAGAAACCTGAACTGTGGTTTGTGTGTGGATTCAGCTCCCCCTGCGTCGCACTAAGGCTTCGAGTCAAGTTGCAAGTTTTTTCGGGGTTTTGTCTATTATCTTTGCACATCTAGCGCCTGAAACCTTTGCCCATTGTTTTTGAAACTAGCTCAGTCTTGATTAGTATGAATAGAGAGCATCAGTAAACATCAACTTTCAAGTCCTGCCCCAGATTTTCGATTTGATTTAGTTCTTTACTTTGACTGGGACATTCTAACACGTTTCTATGCTTTGATCTAAGCCATTCCAAGTAAAGCTCTCAAAGTGGGTTAAGACTGGAAGATGAACCTTTACCTGAATTGCAAGTGTTTTGCAGCCTCAAGCAGGCTTTCTTTCACAATTGTTATTTATCTTGAATAAAAGTATTCACCTCAGTATATAAGGTCTGAACAACTTACCTTTCACTGCTAGAAAAAAAAAAGAAAACAATATTGTCTACTTCTGCAGAAACACATCCACACCTGAGCTATGGATCTCTGTATCTCCTCCTGAGAGACACTGAGTATTTTTTTGTAATTAGAGATCTCCATGCCTCTTTACATGTTTCAGTGGCAACCTGTTTTGATATCTATTAGTTTTACTGATTATGTATTCCTGATATCTGAGAGAGAAAAAAAGATTTTTCTTTGTCAAAATGACCATTTCAAACAAAATGTCATCCTCCAAATCTGGAATAAACATTCTGGATGTCTAAAAACTAATTTCAGATCTCCATATTCCTAATATTGCTCATCAGCATTTGTATTATTTTGACTATGAAGAAATGTATTTCAGATCAAATAAATACACATTCAGATATAATAAATACACTATCAAGATATAACAAATACAGATTCTTGTGTTGCCCTGAGATGGACTGGCGACCTGTCCAGGATGTACCCTGCCTCTCGCCCGTAGACAGCTGGTGATATGCACCAGAACCCTTGCAGGAGGGTTGAGGGCTGGGCAGTCTCAGATGTGATTGACAGCAGCACACTGTCACTAACAAGGACTCAAACATGACAAGCAGAACAATCCAAGTGAAGATCGTTTTGCAACAGAGGGGTTCTACCAAGCGGAAGATATCCCTCCCCTGTCTTCACTAGAGACAGTGGGAAGGGGGAGGAGAGAGGAAGGTCGATAACCATCGTTTTGTTAGACTAGTAAATTCACTTTTTTCTTTAGTCCAACTTTAATATATTTTCTTTGTTTTCTTTTTCTTATTTCTTCTTGTCTTCCCTCAAGAGTTCTGTTTTTATTCAAAAGCTTTACAGTTATGTGGGTGCTAGATGGATACTGGCAGAGATGG
>NW_015150596.1:542427-565066 GCF_000732505.1 Cyprinodon variegatus
CTACTATGCTAACGCCACCGCCACCAAGCTGCAATGATTTGCCGCGAATGAATACCGCCGAATCTGTCAATTCATCTTGTAGTGGTGCGTCAAATGCAACGTAGATTCCCATCCAATTAGATTGAATTTGGTATTGATGACGTGAAAAATAATAACAGTAACGCCATTGAAATGATTCAAAACTAAAGTAACGAGCCCATTTTTTTTAAATGTAAGGAGTAGAAAGTACAGATATTTGTGTCAAAATGTAAGGAGTAGAAGTAAAAAGTCACCATAAAAATAAGTAGTAAAATAAAAATATCAGAAAAATCTACTTGAGTACAGTAACGAAGTATTTGTACTTCGTTACTTCCCATCTCTGGATACTGGACAGATGGTTCAGACTTATTTTTTATCTAATTTTAATGCATTCACATTTTTTTTCCAAGCCTTTACAATTGAAGAGAACATAACGTATTTTCCTTTCCTTGTATAGCAAAATAATGTAATTTATTGTTTGTCCCTAAGCAAACCAACACTTCCCAGGGTAGAGCTGCTGTCTCACCCCTGGCTAAGCCAAAAGCAAAGAATCTTACAAAGTAATCCCCTTTTAACCTGAAGAGGGCACCATACAAGTGGATTTAGACACAAAAGCAGATTTTTTTAAGAAATGCAAAGTTAAATTCTCAAAGAGTAAATATAGACAGCACTATAAGACCTCTATTTATACAGTTTATCAACCAAAAAGACTTTTGAGATTATTATTTCTAACAATTGTTAAAAGCTATTTCCTTTTCCTTTACAGTAACCTGCTACATTGCGTTGGTTTGCCATATAAAATCCAAATAACGCACATTGAGGTTGTAATGGTTGTAATGTTAATGAATCTGAGAAAGTTCAGTGCAAAAAAAAACATGTATCCATGAATATCTGTTAACATCTACAGTTTGAGGAAAAAGATATTTAGTCCGACAATTAATTAGCAAGTTTTTCTTAAAAATATAAGAAAGGTCTGTGATTTTCCTCATAGGTACATTTTTACTATAAGAGAGAGAAAAAAGTCCAGAAATCATGCTGTAGGATTTTTGAATTATGGTTAAAAAAAAAAAAAAAGTAGGTATTTGGCAGATAACAAATGTTCAACTCAACACAAACCACTCCGTAAATGATGAAGTGGCTCAGTAAAAAGCATTTCAAGTTCCTGGAATGGCCTAGCCAGTCTGCAGTCCTCAACCCCATAGAAATGTCTGGAGGGAGTTGAAATTGTGTTGCCCAGCGACAGCACCAAAACATCAATGCTTTATAGATCTGTCTGGAGGATTGGGCTACAATACCAGCTATAGAGTGTTAAAACCTGGTGAAGACCTACAGGAGAGGTGTGATCTCTGTCATTGGTGACAAAGGTTATTCTACAAAGTATTGAGTTAAACTTTCTTTATTGACCAAATACTTCTTTTACACTGTTATTTTTAAAATCTTACAATGCATTTTAATGCTTTTTTTCTGATTTTGTCATTCACAGTTTAAGTTTACCTACGAATAAATAACAAACCTCTGTCATCTTGCTAAGCACAATCAGTGGCTGACGAAATACCTTTTTCATCCCATAGCTTTTATTTTTTAAACCAGGAGTTCTGACACATACTGAACAAATCATGGATAACATCCACAATATACTCCCTCCTCTGTATATCTCTGTGCTTTTGTCAGGAATGCACTGCAGAGAATCTTGAGCTGCACAGCTACGGGATGCTGCTGCCATGTGGGGATCACTTCAGAGGTGTAGAGTACGTCTGCTGCCCGGGAAGGAGCCCCTCAAATGGAAAAGGGGAGACAGAGGAAAAGGAGGTCCCTCAAATGCTTGCATCCCAGACTGCTGCAAAACCTGGCTCTGTGTAAGACGACACTGCAGATCTGTTTAAATGTTGCTATTTAAATGGCTTGTCCAAATCAGAATAACAAGAATGAACTATTTCCTGCAAGCAGCAAGTTGATGGCACCTACTCCAAGCCCCACCCCAGAAAAGGAAGTGGACGATGTAGACATGGAGGAGGAGGACGATGAAGTGGTAGATGAAGAAGAGGATGAAGAGGAGGAAAACTTTGATGAGGATGAGGCAGAAGAAGAAGAAGAGGAGGAAGAAGAAGAAGAAGAAGAAACAACAGCTGCAAAGGAGCAGGAGGATTATGAATACCCTCTTGATCCTTACCGGACATCTGACTACTCCTTCTACTATGACGACAGTCACAAACCCACAACGTCTACCCCTTTGGTCAAGGGAGACATCTGTGAGTGATTAGTTCATCTTCATTTTGTTTCTAAAACATAGAAGCATGAGTGGTAGCTGTAAAAACGACAATGTAAAAATAGATCTCAGCACCCCTCATATTGAATGCATCATCCCTGCACTTATAGTTCGGAAACATATCACCACACAGTGCATATGTAGGGTGTATGGGTGCAAAGTTTATGTGCACGTGTATATTTGGAACTTGATTTCCTAACAGTTCAGCTTCCCATCATTGTTCTCTAACCCTCTTACCTCAACAAATGTTAGTGTGAAAGTGTTTCACTTTAATCTGGTGCATAACATACATTTACAACCACAGCAAGGCCACAGCTAAGTTCATGCTTGAGTGTGCACAGTAAATACAGAAGTTAACCACGACACATTAAAGATCCAATCAGAACAATTTTAGGATGGTAACTTCATATATTAGATAATAGAGGTGGAGAGCAATGAGTTAAATAGTTGTAGATGATTGACTGATTGGGTTGAAATGAAGATGACAAATGCTTTAGTTTGCTGAGGTTTGAATTTAAGCTTGGATAGAAAGAAAAGGCCCTAAAACTACATATTTTAAGTTTTACATTACAAACCATATTCTATTTTTTTTTACATGATAGAAGAATGATGGTGCTCAGTCTTTAGATTTCTCATTGAATGTGTGTAGACTCTAGATTTATCCGGGTAATGGCGGTTTCCTGTTGTTCCCATCCAGTTACTACAACTCGCCCCACAGATGGGGTTGATGTTTACTTTGAGAAGCCAGTGGATGACACCGAGCACGCCAACTTCCTGCGTGCCAAAACGGACCTGGAGGAGCGCAGAATGAAGCGCATCAATGAGGTGAATTTCGCAAGGCGGGGAGCAGGTTGACTGCATGTCAGGTTGCACATTGCTTTGGACAGATAATAGTTTAGTCAATGGTACCACCACTGACTGTACAACTAGAAGTAGTCAACTCTACATAACTGGCAGAGGCTGGTAGAATAAGAGTAGCACTACTTCTACACTACTAAAGTAAAGGTAAAAAATAGTCATCCAAGAAGTTACTCAAGTAGAAGTAAAAAAGTATTTGGTAAAAAGGCTACTTGAGTACTCAGTACATGTTAGATAATGACACCAGATTTAATGTTTATAAATGATGCTGGCAAACAGACTTTATGTGCAAGTTCTGTTTAAAGACTAGATACCTAAAGAATGCAAATAACTGTCACGAATATAAAAGAACAAATTCATTGAGAAGAAATACTTTTACCAATTTTTTTCAACATAAAACTTAAAAAAAACAATCCTTACAAGGATAACTGTATATATGTTAGGACAGGGTAACAAACTTCCACTGTTAATATCTACTGTTTACAGTATGTACAGTATACCTGATTTTTGAATAGTTAAAACTACTCAGAGAGGACAGAGTAGTCCGAGATTTTACTAGAATTAGCAATACTTTACAGAGTATTACTCAAGTAGAAGTAAGAAGTACTGTATGGCACAGTAAACCTACCCCTAAAAGTACTTTTTTTTAAAATTGTTACTGAAGTAAATGTAACTGGATAAATGTAACTAATTAATACCCACCTCTGTGGGCGACAGTGGCGTTGGATGTAGGAGTTAGCCCTGAAATCGAAGGATTGACGGTTCAAGCCCCGACTCCGACTTTCAGTGTCGTTGTGTCCTTGGGCAAGACACTTCACCTGCATTGTCTACTGATAGTGGTCAGAGGGCCCGGTGGCGCCAGTGTACGGCAGCCCCGCTTCTGTCAATGAGCCCCAAGGCAGCTGTGGCTACAATGTAGTTCACCACCATCAGTGTGTGAGTGAATGGGTGAATGACTGAATGTAGTGTAAAGTGCTTTGGTCAAGTCTCCTGACTTGAATAAAGGCGCTATATAAGTACATGCCATTTACCATCTGATAACTGGCCTTCTTGAGTAGCTGGAGTTTTCTTTATTTATATATTACTCAATTCTTTTGGCTTTCACACAAAACACACGTAGCCATCAGTGGCACTATGTGTGGTGCAAAACTAAATTTGAGCAAGAACCTAAACATGAACTCCCCCACAGTCAGCATCATGCAGTGGGAATCATTTTCCTCCTGGATTTGGGAAGCTGTTTATAGTTGAATATATATTATAGTTTAATGAACTGGTAATAGTGATTCAGTTCACTCAAAAGATCTGCTATTCCCATCACTATTTTTCAGCTAGAGATATTTTTTTTTTCAATTCTAGAAGAAAAGGGGGGTTTGTTTATCTTCCTTCAGGACAGCAGACAATAAATAAATAAATACATAAGAATAATAGAAATAATAAAGCATGTTCAATCTGGAAATGCTTGCTAGACAGTTGGTATTTGTAAAACAATTGAGAAATGTATATTTTTGTCGATTTTAAAATTCTTCACTGATTTGCTTTTATCTCTTAAATCTAGGGCTGGACAACATGGTCTAAATATATGATCATTTTCTCTGATTAATCTTTTTTTTTTTCATTTAAGTTACATAATACAAATGGCATTTCTTGCTTTTGAAAACTAGCATTAATTTGTATCATCCCCTCTGGGAAGTGACCTCATTTAAAGGGCAAATTCAAGCTGTGAAGTGTTCTCTTACAATAATCATGTTTTACAACAAACAATAAAATATAACACACTAAAGGTTTGCAGCCTGTGGTTTCACATAGAGAGCTAGTTTATCATTTATGAGTACATCATCTAAAAACAAAAAGTGATGAACTGACGTCACTCTGAGCTGTAAAAGCCCAAAGAGTGGATTGGTGAAATAAATCCAGATTTTCAATTAATATCATTTTCATAAAAAAAAATAAAAGTTGTTCATCCAGCCCTGTTTAAGTCAGTCTAAAAATACACTTTAGTATTTTTCTTGAGGCAAAATGTGACACATAACATGTGTGACACAGCTGAGTTTTCTTGGATAAAAGTCTAGATGCTTTATGTAAAGTTTATTCAGGTAGCATTTACATTTCCAGTAATGTATATTACTGGGAACTCCAGGCCAGTGTTTGTTAACCTAGAGTGATAAAGTGACCTGTTTTTTTCCATCTGTCAGATAATGAAGGAATGGGCGGAGGCTGACCATCAGTCACAAAACCTGCCAAAGTCAGAGCGACAGGCTTTAAATGAGGTACATATTTCTTTTTTTTTTTCTGAGTTTAGTTTTAAATATTTTCTTTTGCAGAGCTCCCACGTAAATGGCCCATGATTCTCAGCTTCTTCTTTTCTCTTCCAGCATTTCCAGTCTGTGCTGCAGACGTTGGAGGAACAGGTTGCTGGGGAGAGACAGAGGCTAGTGGAGACTCATCTCGCCAGAGTCGAGGCCATTCTCAACAACAACCGCCGCCTAGCTTTGGAGAACTACCTGACGGCTGTACAATCTGATCCCCCCCAGGTAAGTCCATCCTTGTGTGCATACCAGGGCAGAAAACTGAGATTTATGTCATGTAATCCCTGCAGTAATCCAGAGCAGGTTTCATATTTCATGTTTCTTGCAGTAAATGAAAGAGTCTCTTTATGTCGCAGTGCTCTGTTTTCTGACTGCTCATCTTTTTGTAACTTCCAGCCTGAGCGGGTGCTTCAGGCTTTAAAACGGTACATGGCTGCAGAGCAGAAGGACCGCAGACACACTCTAAGGCACTACCAGCATATTGTGGCTGTCGACCCACAGAAAGCTGAGCAAATGAAATTCCAGGTGGGAGCTTTGAAGATGCAGCAAGGCTTTCTGCTGACAGAGAAACTCAGAGAACAGTCTGTGCTGGTATAATTGCATGCATGCTAGAGGACATAATATTTCTACTCCATTTAACTGAGATCACAGCCGACCTTTGCCAGATTTAAATGCAACCTCTTAAAGAAAACTGGATCTCGTTTCTAAACAAACTGACTGTTCTTTACACTAAAATATTTTTTATGTTTAATCTTACAGGTGTACACACATCTACATGTCATTGAGGAAAGGATGAACCAAAGTCTTGCTCTGCTTTATAAGGATCCAACATTAGCTGAGGAGCTACACAGTGACATCCGTAAGAAACTGTTGTTTTTTTAAGTGCTATTTTATAGTCAGCCTGTTAGGAAAAGATCACAGCTCGATGGAGCTACATACACTCATGAATATAGATGGATATCCTTAAGGACTTTTCAATACTACTACCTTTAACCATATTCCTTATAGATTCTGGTATTTTAACAGTACCAAGACTGATAAAGAAGCTGTCAATAGTCACTGCTGTCACTCTCAGGTTTAGGGGGGAAATGCTTGTTCCATCAAATAACGTTAAAGAATCCTTAAAAAAATTCCTGCATCCCGATTATGATCTGGATCATCACCAACATTTATTGGATTGCTCCTTGAACTGAGATGCACATTTTCTAAAAATTTCATTCAAATCTGTTAATAACTTTTTAAGTTATCTTGTACACACACATACCGGTACAAACACACACAAACTCAACTAAAAACAAACACTTCTTGGGAGGCTAAAGTAAAAACATAAAACACTATATCTTAAATAAAAAGTATTTTGTATAATTGTAGAAAAAGGGAATATCAAAACTGTCAATTCAATGATTAAAAACACTCTTATTACATTTAGAACTGAATAAAAGAACTCAAGTATTTGTTTATATATATATACCGGTACCTCAGGACCCACTACATTGTCAATTTATGCATATTATCAAATTTAACCAAATAACAGCGATTGAGGTGAATAAATGACAAGGAGGATGTCTATTTTAAATGCAACATTTTAGGAGAAAAAAGCTGTGTTACATTAAAGAATATATTTACAATTTATTTACATCCCACTTTCTAATCTTCAATAGAATCAGTGGAAGCTTTGCTCATTTTCAATAGTGAAACAGACTGGAGTCAGTCTTCTCCTTTCTCTGACTGCAGGCACAGTTGGCTGCACAGCTAGGCTGATTGCTGGTTACCTG
The DNA here is from genome assembly GCF_000732505.1 of Cyprinodon variegatus. Lineage (NCBI taxonomy): Eukaryota > Metazoa > Chordata > Actinopteri > Cyprinodontiformes > Cyprinodontidae > Cyprinodon > Cyprinodon variegatus. The sequence continues at coordinate 549,651 of NW_015150596.1, forward strand.
CCAGTGCTTTGGAAGTGGGAGAGGCTCACAGCAGCCCTCACTGCTTAATGAAGACAGTAAACTCAGACTGTTCCATCTATTCATTTCCTTCCTAAATCTCAAACAACACAGAGAAAGTCTAGATTTGTCAGTTGTTTCTTGAGAGAAAAAAGGCCAGAGGGCTCTGAAAAGTCAAGAGTTGGCAGGAGTGTTTTGCCCCTATCATCAATATGTGCTTTTCAAGAAGGAGAAGATCAGCCAAATAGTGCTGTTTGAATGTGATCTTAGTCATATTTTTAGGAGGACCGCTAAGACTGAAGCTTGTCCATCTGCTAAGACTGTCCAACTGGGCCACATTGATACTGACATTTGGTATCATTCCTTTCCCCTGATGCTCATAATTTTCATTTTAACTTTATCTGTGAAGTCATCCAAATCATGGTAAAACTCAAATGGTTCAGTTCAGGCAACTGGACGTAAAGTTTTCTAGAAGAACTGAAGAAGTCTCTTGGATGAGAAACGAAACTAATCTAGAAAACATCAAAACGGAACCTTTTGAGCCATTTTAGTTTAGGATCTATCAGGATGTCTCTTTATCTGTGAGTCGGAATGTTTATATATTATATATTTTTATTTTAACACTATTTTAAATATTATATTTTGGGTGCTGAAACTGGAAATTCTTGATATTTCTGTCTCATTAAAGAAGGAAAACAATTATACATACAAACTCAAATACACCAAAAAAAAAAAACTGCTCCTTGTGATCCTTATCATGCTGCCATTACAGTACTTTGTGCAGAGGTTTTTAAATTTGAAGTTGCAAACTTTCTAAGTGTGAACAAAAGCATGTATCTTACTTTTACTAAGAAAACCACCCTTTTTGCAGCAGATCTGTGGTAATCTGACAGCACAACCACGAAGCAGCCTGCTAAAGTTTCTGTACTGATACCTCTCAACACATTTTCACCCAAACAAACTTGTTCAAATGTCACAAAATACGCTGAGCATAACAAGAAAAAAATGATTCAACTACACAGACACCATCTCTACATGCTCAGTAAAAACTAAATCTATCTAATTTTAATACATTTGTTAATAATCCATCCATGTGTTCCTAGAGTGTCATTGCAATCTCTGAATTAAGAGAAGCTCCAGCTTCTTTCCGGTTGCTGTCAGCTTACAGATGCTATAATTACCACATAAAACTTTTAACAACACCTACCTCACTGATGATAAAAATTGATTTGAGAAGATTTAAAAAAAATCTACTAAGGTGACATTTAGTCCGTTACCAGCAGCAGCTCTTGGTTCTATAGGAATCCTCATCGGGATGTCTATACTGAAGAAAACAAACAGAATAAATATCAGAATTAGGGTTCTTTGGTAAAAATTTGTTTAAGTACCGGTAGGTTTCCATAACTTATTTAAAATATTAAGTTGGGTAACATGTATATTATTATTTTTGCATTTGGTTTATCATGCTTTGCCTGCTCAGTGTTTTAAAGCCTTAAAAATTCCCCACTTGTGTGTAGTGACACTGTTTCTCCAGCAGCTTCTGGATTATTGCAGGTTTCTTATTCTTCCTGCAGCCCTGGATACTAAACATCCTAACCAAGCCCTTTTCAGTTTCAGGAGAGACTGTTAAAACCGCAACAAAGCCATCTGATCCAACAGAAAAGTGATTCCTAACAGATATACACCTAGATCTAAAATGAATGAACAGGCTAACATGATGCTTAGTGACTCATGCCTCAAATATGTAAAAGATTACATATAAAAATGTTTCTTCAACTGGAAACACTGGTAAGAATGTTTGGAGATGTTAGAGGGAATGGTATGTTTTATGTGCAACTTAAAAATTGACATGTATGTATGTATTTTAATGTAATATTTGAATGTAAAAATGTCCCCACATATGAATAAAAAAAAACTTATATTGACAACTCGTGTAAAAAATCATTACTGCTGTTTATTCAAATGCATTATCAAAAAGCCCAAAATGAATGTGATATTTCTGCTGATGATGACTGTATGTTAACTTTTCACCAAAATTTTGTATAAGCATTGATTACCTGTGTGTGTGTTTCTCCATACCTTTAGAGGAGCTTGTCAAGGCAGAGCGAGGCGACATCAGCGAGCTCATGACTACTTCCTTCTCCGAGACCCGGACCACTGAAGTGCTCATACCAGCAGAGAGCGAGGAAGAGAAGGATGACGAAGAGGAGGAGGAGAGGGCCTTCCAGAACCGGCCTTACCCTCCTCGCATCGGTGCTTTACTTACTAATTACAAATACTATCACCCACATATCTAAAATACTTCGGTTTTTCCCTCATTTTCTAAGAAAGTGTCAGGTAATTATCTGCTTCTCACCCATTACTCTTGTTAATGATGCTTTTTTTCCCTCCTTCTTGTCGGTTTCTCCTAGATCTACACTCCAATAGGAAAGGTGAGCTGCAGTTCAGCATCATTTGACCTCAAACTTTTGCACTCTGCAGTTATTAGAGTGATTCATTTAGTCTTACATTTTCCATAGCTTACTATGCTAAGGATGTTTTATCCTTTCCTTGTATGTACAGAGGATGAATATGATTATACCACATCTGAAAGAGGCCGTAATTATGAATATGAGGAAAAGGTAAGCTGATGATTGTTTTAGTTTCTACTTCATATATACCTAATCTAAATGTATTAGTCATTAAATAATTTTTGCTTGGGCCCAGTAAGTGAAAATGTTATCAAAACTTATCGAAACCTATCATGCACACCGTAATTTATATGAAGTTTTTATTTTTATGAACTTTGAAGATTTTGGCCTTCAGACTATATTATAGTTTAAGGACAAAAAATACTGGAACACTGGTGCACAGCTCCACTCACCTTCTGTACTCGATAGCCTCCACTTAGACTTTGTTTAACTATTCTCTCACTGCTTCTCCAGTACCTTCGTGACTACATTCTAAACTAAATTTTTTCCACTAAATATTCCATTATTATGCTTGGATAAAGCCTGTGCTGTGGTAGAGTTGTTAGAGGTATCCCCTTGAAGCAAAAACTTTGTGGGTTTAGATCTTTGCCATTATTGGCTCCAACTACTGCTTGCTTTCTTTGGTTCTTATATAGTGCTGCACAGAGTAGCGCATCATAAAGTCTACATCAAATGTTTATTTTTTGTAGTTTTAGATACTGATTCTTAAGGTGAGGGGAGGAGATATAGTATAATTTTTAGAAAAAATGGGAGTTGATTATTATCAGTGTAACTAAATGGGATAAAATTTTCTTTGAAATTTAAATCTAAGCCACAAATATATATATAGATATATCACCATGATTAATGAATCTACATATTTAAGAATTTCACTTTTTGAACCGCAATACTGATTTAAAACAAAAAAAAATTATATTCTAAATGTACTTAGATTGACCTGTATAGTTTCTTACTGTTAAATATTCTCTGTTTCTACAGATTAACACCTCTGCTGAGCTCAAACAGGTGGTGAAACCAAATGAGATTGCAAGAGATGAACTGGTAAGAACTTATGTATAAAGAAAAAATTGTTTAGTTCTTTGATTGTGAAATATTTAAATGCAAATACAAAGTGTGTATTTGATAATAATGCTACATTATATCTGTATAGCACCTTTAAAAGCAAAGATACATTGTGCTTATAATTACATCACACTCTGTAGTAAAATTTCTAGGTTGCTTCACATTCATTTTCTGCTTCCTTTAAAAGCAGCCCGATGTCCTGGATACGTTTAACCGTGGTGCCATGGTTGGCTTGCTGGTGGTTGCTGTAGCAATTGCCATGGTGATGGTGATCAGCCTGCTGTTGGTGCGCAGGAAGCCATACGGCACTATTAGTCATGGCATTGTCGAGGTAATACCTAACCCTGACCTTTAATTTAAGCTAATGTTTAAATTGTCTTTGGTTTTTTTTTTTTTTGGTTTTTTTTACATTATAGTTTAGTAGTTAAAGAGTAAAAATCTTGCTTGCAGTAGATCATGCTCCTTTGATTTAGCTTGAATGCAAAATCTAAAAGTTAATCTAACAGCAAGTCAGTGAAGCTATAAGATAATGTTGAAATTTCCCATTTTCTGTTGTTTCACCAAATCAGCTTTGTATCGAATACTTGGCTCATGCTGAAAACCTGTTTCTCATGGAAAATTGGTAATGGATAACAGGCAAACATACTTCAGTGTTAAAAACCACAAGCAATAACGTAAAAGAAATGCATAGTAAGAAAATAAAATGCTTGAGATAGAGATCCAGAGAAACCTCTTTATTGTTTCTTGTAACTAAGATTGCTCTGACTATTATCTGCTCCATAACAACTCAGAAAATCTTAAGAAAAAGTAGTTTTCAACAAAACTACTTGTGCAACCAAAAGGGAAAGCCCTATAGAACAAATGCAGTTGAGGCTTTTAAGAATAATATTTAGATTGACTGTTAAAAGTGACTGGATCACTTCATTGATCTACAACGTTGTATTTCTAAGACTCTAAAATAAGTTATAAAACAACCATTGCTACATCGTTAACAGTTGCTCTTAGCTACTCAACAAAATGTGGGAGGCAAGAGAACCTGCTCTTTGAGTAACGGTGCTTATTTTTATTAGTCAGGAACTGGAAACAAGTCAGAACAATGAAAAAACTGTGACTGTGATAAACAACAAAACAGTATCTGAAAAATAACGTAGTAACTTTGGCCATTTTATATGTAAACAAATATGAGGTTATTTAACAATAAAAACTTTGACTCATAATAAAAGTCTACAATTAATAACATTAAAAAACTAGGTCATTAACACTGCTGTCTTTATAAAATTCCTTTAAATCCCTTCAGCAGATTTATTTAGCAAACATACATTATATTGATCAATGGGATTATATTTATTCATATATGTGATCGAACATTAACATATCTAAGCTAACCAATTATTAAAGATTTTGTACAAAAGGAATTGTTTTATTGTGTCTTAAAACCTTCATTAAGGAGAAAGTTCTGCGCTGTGCCTTTAAATAAATTAACATGATTGCTATACCACTCACTATGATTACAAATTTTACAAAATCGTTGAAAAATATATATATATAACCAAGAAAGGAAATCCGCTAGCTTTGTTATAATTTCATCAGAAACTGGTTTTACACTGTAAAATTATTATTTTAATGCCAGTATAATGGAGACAAATGAAATAATCTACAAGTAATTGTCAGGTTCTTAATACATTGGCTTCATTTTATTTAAATTACTTAAACTATTGCATTACAGGTAGACATTTTCTGACATTATTGAAACCAAAAAATCCCCATAGCTCCCTGTAAGAGTGCTGCAAAGAATAGCGAATATATAGGTTTAACATTACCACCTGTGTTTATAGTTGGGTTTATAAAGCTATATGTGACGGGTTTCATTCAAAGGCACCTTGAGGTTTTTTAAATTCTTAATTTTTTCTCTTTGTGAGCTTCAGCTGTGTCATTTTCTGCCATATTGTAACTCCAGCTTTTTATGGGGGGGTTCAGCAGGTCGACCCTATGTTGACACCCGAAGAAAGGCAGCTCAACAAAATGCAAAACCACGGCTACGAGAACCCCACCTACAAGTTCTTTGAGCAAATGAACTGAAGCTCTGAATGCTACCAGCAAGTCATGCCTCACCACATGTTTTGTCCCCCCCCCACACTTGTCCATACAATGATGTCCCAGCTGCACTTCCTGTGACAGTTTGATGATGTGTTGCAGATTTTATTTAACTGGTGAAACTAGGGTGCTTCCCCAAAACCAGTTAATTGCATCATAAAGTGATTAATGAGATACGATACAACCCTGTGTTAATTATTGTAGTCAAATATTCCTTAACGTGAAGCAGAGCTACAGACCATCCACCTCATTCCTGTGGCATGACGACCTACTGCTCCTCACTAGAAACTGAATTTTGAATGGTACATAATGCTTTATTATTACTATTTATTTTTCATTCGTAGTTTCTTTGTTGAGATTGTACCACAGTAACAGTTCTCTGTGTAGATGAGTGTGAATGGCAGCCTAGTTTATAATCGAGCTGAAAAACTTACCTCTACGAGTCACTGACAGCTGTAGGTAAAGTAGTGAAGGTTTTGAATGTATGAGACAAACAGGCTTCAATTCAAAAACAAATTAGTACAGAAACGCTGTTTCAGCTGGTGGCACAAAAAAATCTTTAGACATTTAGCAAAATATACCCTAAATATCAATTAAGCTGTATATTTGTTTTATTGTTTGGCTTTCAAAAACAGCTGTTCTACGAAAAAATTAGAAGTCTTTTATTTTACTGAAAGCATGACAACTTTGGTGTATGATGCTGCAGTATTTCTTTGTGTTGTTCTTGTCATTGCTTTTGAAGAGTCCAGAATGTTCCTAAAGGACACTGTAAATACCGTAGGACGTATCCGCTACTAGATGTAGACATTTCTATTATTAATTTACATCGGTGTAATGGAAAAAATGCATAAAAAAAAGATTAAGAAACAATAAACACATTGTGCTGTTTTGAGAAGGAGAAACATTTTCCTAACATGGCTGATTGAAAACGGACTGTTGTAAAAACCAGCACAAGACAACGACACAGCAACTACTTTCTGAATGTATTCGAGGTAGACGTTGATTCCTCCCTCTTTTTCTTTTGATGCCTGTAGTAAACGTGGATAGGAGTAGTGCACCGACACATTTAAGGGACTAACCCCCCCCCCTTCCCCGTGCCCTCATCATCACTTGGTGTAGCAGCCTGTTTATTTTCACATATTAGCAGGGGGATTATTTAAAATAAATCCTGCACAGGGCAGATAAGTGTGTAAAAGGGCACAGCTATGGGTATTGGGTCACCATATGAAGTAACTTCTTGACACTCTGGCATGACAGTCATATTCTCTTTTTTTATATGCCAATTTGACCTAACTAAACTCAAAAACACTGAATTATATAGTCTCTAGGAGCTTTATTTAGGTCTCCTCATACAAAAAGCTTTTGATTGAATGACTCATTGTAGTTTTCATATTTATGACCAACTTGGTACCCCAAACAGGCAAGGGATTGCCCCTTTTAATTCTGACTAACTGTTTACAGCTTAGTGTGTCGGTTAAATTTCCTTTAGCCTCTGAAGTCGATGATTGGTCACCTTGTTTAGAAAAGGTCACACTGTGCAGTTGAGTGGTCTTTTACTGTATGTTTCTGCACAAATGATTTTATATGTTTTGGTCTGCTGGTTATTTTACATAAAGCTCATCTAGAAAGTGTGTGGGGTGGGGGTCCTTTTTCTTTTTTTTATGTGTTTTCTTGAAAAAAAAAAAGAAAAGGAGGTTTGCCATGTTTTTGTTTGTCTTGTCAGGTGGGTTAAAAGGCGGGTTGTGGTCTTGTTATGACGGGATAAGAAAAGTCACAGCCCCATGTATAAAGTGTACAGCTCCGTTAGTGAATGAAAACATTGTATGTTCACAGTTTAAGTCATTCGATCTCGTAATGATACTACTGAAACCATAAATGAGAATAAGCTTGCCTGTGTTTCCCAAACCACCGAAGGTTTCCTACCAGCATTTAGCAAAACTCAACATGGTATATACTCTAGTTACTCCAGTCACATTTGTACTTAAACATCCTGATTCCGATTCTAGGCTTCTTCTTCGTTGGTCCATCCCCTTACTCCCTAAATAAAATATAAACTATGTTATTAAGGTTTTAATGGCTGCATTATTGCCTTTTACAATGCTGTGTTTTGGATGTAACTATTCTGTATTTTTTATTTATTATGTAACAGTCAGTTGAATGGAGGGTCATGCATTTCACATGTAATTAGAAGCAAGTATGAGAAAAATCTATGTTGCAGAGGAAATGTGAATCCTAATTGACATGAAGCGTCACTAAGCACAACTAAATTGTCCATTTTTGTAAAGTCTGCAAGATTTAAAACTGGTTAAACAATGTAAATTTATTAGGATATTGTTGCTACCATTGAAAGAGCTGTTCTTTATTTTCATTAAGTCCTTTAACCAAAGACATGCTCCGTGACTTCTTGAAACATATTAGTTTATTTGGCAACGTATTTCTGTGTAGCTGTACTGTAAGCAATCTGGCAAATAAAATCTTATTGAGTTGATTAAACGTGTAATAAAGTTGAATGACCCCTTAAGTGTCATCGGTGTCTCTGTTTTAGTATAGGTGCATCGTTACTGCATAAAACACTGCTATTCAAAAGTTAATTTATTTCATTTAATTTGTAAACTCAATATTACATTGTTGCATAAAGTGTTTTATCTAAAGGCATCACTTTTATTTCTTTTGAATAGTATCGCTCAAATGTATTGGAATCCATTGATGTTAAGAAACATATTTTTTTAGTTTCCATTAAACTTTTTATAAATATCCTTGGATACAACACTTTTCACATGGCCAGTCTTTTGGAATAATATGTTGTGGCTCACTATCTTTGCAAAGCATGTTACTGACTGTCCATTAAGGATATTTATAACTCTAATTAAACTTCATATGGGGCTTAGATCGGAGGTTAATGATGACCGCACTAAAACATTTATTTGGTCATCCTTAATCCACTACAAAAGTAACTTAGAAGAATGAATAAACATGAATTCCTTATGGTAGGCCCATGCTATAAAATTTTCACTTTTTTTTTTCTCATGATGGCTTCTATTTGATAAGTCTTCCTGAAACAAACACCCACATAGCAAGTTCCTGACACTTCTATACTTCCCGATACAGATGGTGTACTCTGGCTTCAAGCTTTCTTCTTTTTCACCTTAAATATTAAAAATGGCATTGCAGCTTAAACACATAATATTAAGTTCTCTTAAATCCCAGGTCATTAGAATAATTTTGTTTGTTTTCCGACTTTTGTATTGCATTTGGAATAATGGCCTCTTCCTCACTTATTGGTCTCTGACCCCAGCTTGTTTCACTGTAGAAAATGACTCTTCCTTACCACAATCAGCCAGAATGTTTAGCAACTTTTGTGCTTTTATGCTGAGGTTGAAGGGACCACTTTACTTCTAGGATTTGCTCAGCATATGTTGAGGTGAATGCCTTCACCTTCCGGCATCTACACATGTATCCAGTGATGAACCAGATTATTAAAGCTCTCAAATTCACTTCTCTAATATCTTGCCCGATTTCTTTATGATTTTTGTTTTATTGGTGTCACACCAAGAAACGGTGTGTTTGAGGTGTTTCCGAAAAATGTTGCTCCAGTAAACTTGAATGTTTTAAATTACAGGTAGAGGATGTTTTTTTCCGGGTGGATCATCCAATTAACTGGTCCTCCTAATTGTCAATCATTCTGGTAAAATGTTTGAGTAAGACCATCCTACGTGCTCGTCCCCCATTTGCATTTTGACTTACTGGTGTTGATTCTGACATAGTGGAAAATTTGCAAATCTTTTTTTGGAAAATAAGCTTATATGAGCGATGCAAACAGCAGCTTTTAAACAGAGCGTGCACAAGGAGAAATTGGCTCATGCATGCTCTTGCACGTGTTTCATAGGCGTTTCCTCTGGGGAGCAGTTATAGGGTTGTGCATGTGCATTTTTTTTCAAGCTGGGAGGGCGCGTCTTTTCAAAAATTCACAAAAAATCCTCCACTATACCTTTAAGCATAAAATGTAATCACCACACGATATGCGCTTACCCATATTGTTCAAAAGTATATCAATCTCTGTTTAAAGTTTTCAATAAAGTAATGAACTTATGTTTAATATGTACAATTTTATGGCTTTTAAACAATGTGGATAATTGTGGTAATTCTAGCTGGCCTCAAAGGAAAGGTTTTGTGTATGTAATGTCAGACATTGAGGGGAAAAAAAGGTGTGTCCTTTTATAGTGTATGTAAATTTTTGGTTTCAACTGTACAAGGGGGGAAAATCTTCAGGCATACATGTACAGGAACATCAGCTCTTCTTCCACTTCAAGTGTGAGTTATATTTCTTGGGAAAAGGAAACCTAAAGGACATATAAAGCAGGTACCTCTTATCTTTTACACCATCCATTGATGTAAGCACTGGGTGCACAGGTATTACAAGGAATCTGAACAACTTGTTGCGTACATAAGTGCATCTATTTCTGCTTATTTCTGTATGTTTGTCAGATGTTGACGTAAAGAACACATTTGGTAGTAAAACTTTTTCTAGATTAAAATCATGACCAAGATTGAGATAAGGTATTTCTCAGTTTTCAGCATGGAGTTTCAGTGACTCCTTAAGTCAGTTCTGTGAAGCCAAAATTGCATCTCACTTCCTTTGTCAGGAAAAGCTACATCAGATGATATCACTCTGTTACCTTGTTTAAAAGGCCAGAAAAGCAAAAAATAACAAAACAAAAAAAATATCATTCCTTGGTTGAAGAAAGGTTAAAGGAACTTCAGCTTATTTTAAAATGAATTAGTCGGTTGGTCTAAACTCAACTCTAGGGATTTTGCAAGTATCATATAACTAAAGTATTAAAACATTTTCATGTACAATTCTAAATCTAACAATGATATGATACCTTCATATACAGTTTTATAAGGTCCTGTCAGTCAGTCGAATTTTACAATGTAGCCGGTTTTTAGGTATAATAATCAAAACCCAAAAGTAACCCAAAAAAACTACGATAGGCAGTGTCTAAAGCTATTTCATGCTAAAGTCTATTCTGAAATACAGATAATCGTAGTTGCATTTATTTATGTTTAATAATTTATATTATAGTTATTTATATTTTATAGTGATGAAAGCAACCGTTAAATAAGGGCTGATTTAAATTTTGTCTAAAAGTTCCCTAAAATGTTCAAGTATCAAGAGTCTTAAATGAAAAAGATTTAACAAGATCATAATGAAGTTTGTTCAGACATCAGAAGGCATAAATAAAACCCAATCAATAAAATCAAAACACAATTTTCAATTTCAGTTATTTTTTTCCTTTAAAAAACAAATCTCAGAAAAAGTTAAATAAATAAAAATAGAAATATAAAAAATAGAAAATAAATAAATGATCATTCAAATGATATGAAGATCATGTTAGAAATAAGAGATCTCTATTAAAACTGAAATACTACGAAATGCTAATTCATGTCTCAGTTTTACGTTGAAACATGACATGTTGTGACCCAAAACACAATTTACATCACAGAGATTAGCATAATTTTTCAGTGTATTAAACTTTTGTTATGAAGCATAGTTGTTTTACTCTGAGGCCCTAATACATGAAATGAGAATTGCAAGAAAAGGACCAAAAGACAATCAATATTCAGTCCTGGCACAATACACACATTAAAAAAAACATTTAAATGATTAGCAACTACTCAACATAATTAACCAATTATATATGCAATACACTAAATATACTATGGTTGAGGTGACTGATTGTTATCACCTTTTTGCTGTGAAAAGAAACAATGCTTTTTCTTATTAGTTCTTATAGTTTTGTATTAGGTTGACATCAATGCTAATAAATGTGCTGAATGGGTAGATGATATCGCATTATATTGACTGCAAACTTGTGAATTGAATTGAATGGAAATTGATCATGACAGACTAATGATATCTGACATCTTTGTGTCATCATGTAACAAATGTTTTTAACATCGTATTATGATAAAGCTGGTTATTTACCTCCTAGGCAATAATAATAAAAGATCAATATAGGAAAGAAAAGGTTAACCTTATTATTTTGTTTTTAACAACAAATAAGCTGGTTGGTTGTCACTAAACAACAAAAATCTAAGACTATAAACAAATAATATTTATCTATTCTGATAAAAGTTTACAGTTATATCATATGCAGTATGGACATGAAAATTGAAAAATTTTTACTGCATTTGAAAATTATTTGTGCTTTGAGGGTTGAAAAAAAACATGCAGCCCTATTTATAGTACTAATATTACCTTTAGTGCTTTCAATATGAACACCATTTTTATACAGGTTATAAAATCATGGTCTAACATATAAGATCTCTTGGTTTTGCTATATAGTAGATATATGAAAACATCACCCTACACACTATAAGGCAGATTTTTTAAAATATATATTTAGGAAATTATAACACTTTCATCACACCCAAATATATATATATATATATATATATATATATATATATATATATATATATATATATATATATATATATTCTGAGTCTCACTTTATGCAATAAAATGTATGTTAGAAATGTATGTCCTGCAGGTGGAGCAGCGGTTAGCGCGCACAACTCATGTACGGAGGCCTCAGTCCTCGACGCGGCTGACCCGGGTTGGTCCTTTGCCGCATGTCTCTCCCCCTCCCTAATACCTTCGACAGGCTACTGTCAAAAAAAGGAGCCACTAGTGCCAACATAGTGTGTCTAATGTCTTATGACCATTTACACACTATGCTGGCACGGTTCCCCGCCTCCTAGTGACGATCTACAGTACTACTACTCTCTCGAGGTAAACAACACGCCGATAACATTCAGGAAGTTTGCGGACAGTCAGGTGAAGAAAACACCCATTTACTTGACAGAGTCTGCTTTAGGGAAGTGGATACAACAAACGGTAGTCTAATCAGGGCTTACAGATGCAGGAAACAACAACACGAGCTGAGGTTCATCTCAATGCTAAGTAGAATCATCACTGGAAATCGTGTGGCACAGTAGGGAAGCTAGTATTTTTATGAATGTCTGAAATTTCATGATTACGGAGGCCAAGATTAAGGAGATGATGCAGTCTTCTCATGCGCTCTTTGTTATCTGAGGATCAAGCCTGAACTGAACCCCACAGAGACCTACTGTTCGGTTGTGTCTTCGGTTCAGTTGTGCCATTTACACTCAGCAGTTATCTCGGTTACCGTACTCAGACCGATCTTGGCATGGTTTCAAAAGGGTGGTGTAAATGGGGCTATAAAAAGACTCCAACAACTCAGGAGAACGATGGGTGGGTCACTGATTTGCATCTGAAAGAACTGACAAAGACTCCTGGATCGGTGTAGCAAACATTTTCAGAAAAAATGAAAGTCCAGTTGCCTCTGATTTCAGCATGTTTGGAGGTTGCTATGACCTGGATGACTGAGAATTTGTACAGGCACCTGGTAAAAAGTGAACTGCTCTCATTGGTGGGACAGTCCCTGCTTTAAGCAGAGGAGTCCAAATATCTTGTTGCTTTAATTATAGGTGCAAATGGTATAGTGGAACAGGGAATCAATAGCTATATCGGGGCATCCTTTGGCAACAATGTGTGAGCTGCTGCAACATCACAAGCCTAAAAGCAAGACTTTCAATTTATCCGTCTACATCTTAACATGGAAAAAGGAAATCCTGGCAACCAGTGTCTGAAGTGAGCTCATTCTATACAGTACTTTTAATGGACTCAGGGAAAGAGTGAGAAACTGTGTCATCCAAGGGGAGTGTCCCATTGGTTATCTGCTGTGAGAGGAGTCAAGTGAGGCATTTCAGGTAAGGGTGCCACTTTGGGACATCTCTTTTGGGGGAGAAGAAACCAGAGAAGATCTAGTAGAAAACCACTAACGAGCTGGGATTGAATCGTCTGTGTTTCCCTTCTTTCACCCCAGGATCTAATCTATGATAGGGGAAAGATAAAAAAAAAATGGTCATTAAAAAGATTGTCAATATCATAGGTTAGTTTTTCTAATAGTTGCAAAAAGTTGTTTTTTTTATTATTTGGTCCTGACTCATATTTCAGCCATAATGATCCTTTGACAAATGAATGAACCAACTTATACAGAGGAAACCAAATGTGAAATAAGGTTTGAACACCCTAAGGCTTTATTTTGGAGCCCCTTTTTTTCAAGATTTTAGTAGCCAATGAAAGTTTCTTTTGAACTTAAAGTTGAGCTATTAGTAATGACACACTGCAACGTTTGTCACATGTGCTTTCATTTTCTTTGAGGTCCCAACAAAGGCACCTCCAGGAAATCTGATTTTTCAACATTCATAGACATTAATAAACATCAAACCTTTAGACAAAAATCAACTAATAGGCAAACTTTGACACAGTTCCCAAGAAGAAATTTACCTGTCAGTCAGTGGGGCGTAGGCAGTGCTCACACTTCCCTCACCTACAAATTACAAAGAAGTGTCAAGCCCCAGCCTCTGGTTCACTTCTTCCAAACCACAACACTGACGGGTAGTCCTGCTCACCCAGATTACTGTGAAAAGGCTCTGTGGCTGTACAGTAACAGTTTGCCATTGATGCCTGTAGCGCGCATCAGTCATCTTCGTAGTGGTTCCTGTGAAGTCAACTGCTCACATACCGCCAGTGCGGTAGCGTAAGTCGACTCATATTAACCCAGACTTTAATCACTTCGCTTTGTCTGAGCGAGCATCTTGTTTAGTTCGGTAACACTTTGATTCATTCAACAAAACAATCTGAAACTTCTTTGTACATAAAAAATTAAGCAGCTTTGTAGGTGGATCAAAGGCATCTTTGCACGGTAGATGTATTTGATCGACTGAAACATAGATATCTTTAACATCAGTTGACGTGCAATCTGTTGCACATACTGCTGCACACAGAGGAGCTTGTCACCTTTACTATCCTTCTCAACACCAGTGAGTCAGCATTAGGTCCTGGTGGGGGAGTCTAATGGTGATTCTTCAACCGACAGTGAGGGGATAGCAGCTGCTAAGGAGTGTGATGCGAGACGGGGTAGGGTGTGCATGGGGGAAGGGGGCGCAAAGAGTCTTGATATTACTGGTAGGTAAAGCCCTGTGCCTCACTGCTTGCTGTCTTCTTCCCATGTTGTGCAAGGTGACATTTAAAACATTGAAGGGAATAGATGAGATCATACTGTCCAGTGGTTTGAGGAGCATTCAATGATGAGTGAGCACCGAGTGCTCAGAGAAGCCCCAAATGTCAGCACGTAGTTCATAGCCATGCGTACACCCACGCTTTCACAAATTACCAGACTGCGTTATCATAAATGGTCAGTTTTTATATGATACAGTGATGCAGAGCTGAAAAAAAAATACATCTGTAACTAATGCACGACAAGTCAAACTTGTGATCGCAGCATTTAAAAGGAAACCACACGGTGGTTAATTCAAAATGCATGCAATGATCATTTAAGGTACAAGTGCAAGCCGAGTTTATGTTAACTAAATGTAGACGCTCTCATGATATAAGCCCTTAAAACTTTTTTGTGGTCTCCATGGTAGTTATATGTCTGACCTTTGTCACATCAGGTCAGTTTATGGTTGTTCACAAAGTAAGTTTTACTATTAGCAGCTTTAACTGTCTCAGCCCCAAAAGAAAGAGTAAGATGTTATCATTCTACTCACAGTCATAAGACAAAGAAATGCATTGCATAAGAAAAATGCATGGCTACACAAGCCTGGAAAATTTGAATAGATCTCTTCAAATATATACATATACATATATATATATATATATATATATATATATATATATATATATATATATATATATAT
>NW_015150596.1:565271-570222 GCF_000732505.1 Cyprinodon variegatus
TACTTGATCACTGACACACACAATCTACTCTCTTGCTTATCCAATTCTCATTTCCAAGAAAAGAAACGAAACCACAAGCATACCAACAGATGATATGATAGTTTGCAGAGAATGCAAAGAGCCTACTAAGTGACGGCACAGTGTTTTTAACCGGCAAGCATTGTATTGTATTGCTTTATTTGTATTTCTCACTTACTTGTCCTTCTTTTGAACCTCCTGTTGTTTTTTAGTTGTCATAAGTGAATTTCTCCGTTGTGAGATCAAAATAGTCCTATCTTTAAACAGAAGGCTAAATTCAGGTTCAACTCCCACTCATTCCCACAGACTGCCACAATGGGTCCCTGAGCAAGACCCTAAACCCCACACTGCTTCCCGGGTGCCACACAATGGCAGGCCACTGCTCCCCAAGGGGATGGGTTAAATGCAAAGAGTGAATTTCCCCATTGTGGTACAATAAAGGATTTACATTACATAAGGAACATTTGGCATGCACAAATAAAAATGCTGGTGAAATTAGATAATTAAAACGACACAACTGAAGAATGACATAATTCCTGGACTTTTTGGGCCTCATAGGGTTTTTTTTTTATTTTTTTTTATTTTTTTATTTTTTTATTGTTGTACTGTAGATGTCTATAGCTGTAGGCAGAAAGGATCTCCTGTAGCAGTCTGTCTTTTATGAAGAAATCATCTTCAAAGGTTTCAGCTCCACCACAGGGCTTCCATGGACAGAGCCATGGAAGCTTACGATTTTGCTGTAAACACCAAAGGATATAAGCTTTCCCGAGAAGTAATCTGTTCCCTTCGATCCCGTCATGTGTCCCCAATCCAGTGTGTTGATCAGTTATTTATACTCCTCCATCACCTCCACTTCTTCTCCCATGATGGTAATAGCATTTGATTGGTTCCTGTTTCTTCTGACATTTTCAATCATATCCCTCATTTTGTTCGTCTTTAGGATCAGATGATAGACTCGCCTCCTTTTACTGTCCTTAATCTTAACTCATATTGACTTCTAATTAATAATTTTGTCAGCTCACAAACAGAATGATTGCAATTTCTCTGAGTTTAATCAGTAATCTTAACTTGTTTGACCAAATTTTTTTTTTTTTTTTTTTTTCTCAACTCCCTCATGTCAACATTTCGGCTTTGTATAGAATCACAGATTTACAGATTATTGCTTTCCTGTTGGGGCTATGTTTTTTTTTTCAACCTCTGCTTATGCTGTTATTGAGCTTGTAAGACAGTGATTCAACTCAAAATAATCAAATCAAAAACTTGAAAAACTACAACGCCTTGTTGACCACAGTAATATTTAATAAATTAGAACAACATTCATTTTTTTGTATTTTAGTAATTCAGTTCACAGTGTGAAATATCTTGACAGGCTGACATTTTCAAGCCTTTATTTATGTTATGTTGGTTATGTTATGCTACCACAATATTTAATATTAGAATATAATATAAGACCAATGAAAAAAAAATAAATAGAGAGAGGTGGACTAAATTGAAGGTCCTTTTAAGGTTTGTTATTTTCCAGAGTTGCTTTTAATAAGATAACCGAGCCTCATCAGAAGGCATATAGTATAAAGCCCCGAGACGATAGATCTACACAGATTACACAATACATGACACATAAGCAATAAAAACTTTTACGAAAGGGTATACAACACTGAAAAAATAACTTCTTTCTTTATTTTTTTAAAGGTAAATCACAGTTACTTTTTACAGGAGGTTAAGTTCTGACTCCAGAGAGTTTGCTTCGTGTCTTTGGAGCATTGAAAATCATCTGTTGTCCTGACCTGAGAAAG
The DNA here is from genome assembly GCF_000732505.1 of Cyprinodon variegatus. Lineage (NCBI taxonomy): Eukaryota > Metazoa > Chordata > Actinopteri > Cyprinodontiformes > Cyprinodontidae > Cyprinodon > Cyprinodon variegatus. Next base: position 567,083 of record NW_015150596.1, read on the forward strand.
CGACATGGTTCATATTAATGCAGCCTTTCTGTTTAAAAAAACAAGCTGAGCTTTTTTGGTAAAGTAAAGGATTTTGAAAAGAATTAAAAAAGGACCTGATAATTAAAGCTGAAGAAAAAGGCTATTGTTTAACTTCATCAACCTAAAATCAAGCAGCAATTCTTTGTTCTGAGGTGAAAAATATGGAAGAATTGTTCATTCTGATAGCATCAAGTTTTGGAAGATGCAATGAAAAAAGAGGATTAATAAATCTAACCTTTAGAATACGAACAGATCCTAGACATCTATGACATCTCGATCATAAAGTCATAAGATCATCTACCTTATTTCTATTCTCCCTTAAACCTTCCATCACCTCGTTGCTCTTTTATCATAATGCCAAAATGTTCCTTTATTACTCAGATTTTCACTGCATCACAAATTGAACCCCTCTGCTCTCCATGTGCAATGTACAAACTCCCACCTGTTTATGTAAAAAAAACTATAGCGATAACATTTCACTGGTGGTATGTGCTGTATGTATATGCCTTATTTTTCGATGATTTAAAGCCACACCAGCCTTTCTTTACTCCTGTCGGGGGTTTTCTATGGTGCCCTCCTTTTTAATGTTTTTATTAACTTTCAATTTCTATAAGACAAGAGTAGGACGTCTTAAACATTTGAGAACTAAAGCCTACAGCACTCTTGTCATGTACTCAGACCTACCGGTACGTGTTCGAGGGAAACCTGGTCAATAAGGTACTCAAAAATTTAAAGAAATGATAATAACAGTATATAGATTAAAAAAAAGAGAATCAAATAAAGAGTAAATAGGTCACTGCTGAACAATTTGTTATTAATAATTTAGCGGCATGAACTAGTTTTAAACAAAAGCTACACTCTTAATGTAGGACTAGCCAACCGCTGTGGTCTAATGAAGTGACCAATTCTCTACAGTTGGCCTATTTTTTAAGGTTGTCACATTAACATCTGACATATCTGACTAAAGGGAAAAGCAGACATCTCTATTTTGAGGGTGCAGGTTTTGCAAGCCTGCTCTCCCTGCATGTCAGTACCAATGGGCTTTGGTCTGCAAACTTCCTGTCACAGGCCAGTCACTTTCAAGTGGTTTCTGTCACAGCACAGAATAGTCTATTAATGTAGTGACCAGCAGATAATGGCTGCAGGGGGAGGAAATCATGTACGGCTTTCACAGATATACAGCAATGCACAAATATGCCACCACTGTCCTCATTTTTTCCCCCTTTTGTTTTACCCTGCTTTTTTCTTTATTTATAAATCAATTTCTTTCTATCCATATATCTATCTATCTATATATCATGTTGCTATATTTCGGTTACTCTTGAAAGGATTAGTGAAAACAGACAAAGGATACATGGGCTGATGTTTAGCATGTATCAAAAAAACAGCCATCTAACAAGTCAAATGAGTCCTAAATGAATAATCATGAAATCTTCTGTCCCTCTAAACAAAACAAAGACGAAGATTTTATAACAAAATGTGGGTAAACAAAGAAGAAAGTCTTTTTTGTAGTGAAAAGCAAGCAATTTAGGCCTATAATCAATGTACCAATAGGAGACTTGAAGAGGAGGGACCATAAAGACAAAGAGGAAACCACCTTGTCCTACAGACTAACCTGTGCCCCAACACTTCACAAGTCACTGTACAGTCATGGTGCAGGGTAGCTTATCACCCTCCTGAGAGAGAACTCACAAAAAAAAACGGTAAGTGCCTCATTCATGCAGATTTCTGCTTCTTCTGAGACTTAAAACCACAGAACATACGTTTGATCTTACTCTATTTTTTTAGCACTCAACTTTTTCTAGAGAAAAATCTAGTTAAAAAATAGTTTTACTTTTCTCTTCTGTACGCCACGGAGTCTTTCAAATCAGGCTTCTCTCCTGTGACTTCAGTCTTCTACATGCACGCTGCGGGGAGGCTGACTGTAAGTTCATGTCCTGTGAAAGGATGTGTAAAGCTGACAAATGCATGCATGGTTTTCCCCTGTGTAAGCATTTAAATTCTACTGTACAGTGCGTGAATGGAGCTCAGGCACTAGTTAACTCTGACACAATTCTGCAGGAGTGCTCAGTCGATTTGAGTGTTGTACAAGTATTCTTTCTTTGGGATTTACTAACCATCTGACCTGAAGGCCTCCTACAGTAATCATTTAACTCAAATAACATTCATTATGAGTTAAGGCAGAGCTTTGAGGAACCTCATTAATAAACAGATTTATAGTCTCTATTTTCAGAAGCGAAATGTAGTCACCATGTTAAAGAGAAAGTAAAAGGTTGTAACAAAATCTCACTGAGACTATTCCTGGCTGCTTTGATAATAAGCATTGCATTCCAAAACGGGATCAGGCCTATTTTTTTTTTTCAAAGCCCTTAAAATGTGTTTTACAAATAAAAATAACAATGATAGGTCTATTTATTATTTGCATCATTATTATGATTTTTATTGTTACATTTGAGCTTAGAAATATAAAGTAAAAGCTTGCCGTAAAAAATGCAGTGCGTGGAAAAATACTCCATTATATATCTGCAAACATACAAATGTCAGCGCGCTTTTCACTGTGCTTCAAATTATATATATATCTATTGCAACATATAAGAAGGCGACATATACTTTGTATATGTCACAGTGGAAAAATGGTCCATGTGGAAGCTCAACATACCTATGCACAAACGCAAGTTTAAATTATATAACTAGATGTTATACAGAAAAAAAATGCTATAACTTACAATTTTGAATTTGTCAAACATATACTGAAATTAAACTGTTGGCTTGCTTATAATCTTGGCGTACATTATGAAAAGCGGTGAAAGTTCTTTTAGTGTTACTTTCACTCCTCACGCTATACTTATGGACTATCCTCATTGTGTATATTTAATCAAAAAGATAAAAATGAATAAATACCATAAAACCTCTTTCAGGGGAAAAAAAATTAGTTTTAAGATACGAACTGATAAAGCCGCTGAAATTATTAGTCTGATGCAACTCTTGAAATACATTTTACGAGCAGGATTTAACATCCCACTCCCTGAAAATGTTTGTAAGACATCGTAACATATGTCACAATGGTTTATTTTAGTTAGCAAAAATAAAATTTGAAATATGCATATCATATATATATA
>NW_015150596.1:570382-593931 GCF_000732505.1 Cyprinodon variegatus
TATATATATATCTATATATATATAGATATATATATAGCATTATTTTGTATAAGGAAAATCAGTATTTGTATGTAAAGAGGACACCCTTAACAATCAGCAACTTCATTTTTATCTCTGTCTTATGAATTTTAGTTATAAAATTAGAAATATTCATGTCCCATATGCAAATATTTACATAATACACCCTTGCAATCTTTTGCATTTGATGTTTATCACACCAAAATACAGCCTTATGGTTGTTGACGTTTAAACTTTACTCATGTTTTTTCAAGTGTACAGTCATTAGTCATAGTTTCATATACTGTTAGGGCTTTGTGGCTTTAGAGTGTGTATGTGCTCTGCGAATATCAAAAGCGTCACATAACAGAGAACATTTCCACAAAGCGGCCCCGACATTAAAGCCTGATAACATACATGGCTGTGATTGAGGGAAATATTGCTGCAGAATGCAAGACATTTCGTAAACTTTCAATTTTATAGAGGTCTAAAAAACAAGTAAGAGGAAGTTTGTACTGTGGATAAAAAAACCTCATAATCTGTCAATGAATTTAAAGCGCCTAACTAAAACTCCCGCTGTGCATTCTTGCCTTTTATATTTCACCAATAATGAGGCTTAATGTGGATCTCAGTGGAAAACATTCAAGCAAAAGAAAACATATTATATGGCAATCCTTTGCAGATTTCTGCAATTGATTTGTAAAGTAATTTCTATATAAAAGAAATGCCACATAAAAGTCAAAGGAATTGAAGTGATCTTACAACATGCCGTGAATATTATCTGATGGATCTTGATTTGTGTGTTCTCTTCTTAGACCCTGCCCAATATTACCAGAACTTTCAGAAATGATCCGAATCTACAACAGCCAATACTACAACTTCCTGCAGCAGGCGGATGCCCTTCGTCAATCAGGTATGCTCTGCGATGTCATTATCTCAGTGCAGAGCCAAACTTTTCGGGCACACCGGTTAGTTTTAGCCTGTGCTAGTAGAGCGTTAGCGCAGCACCTGGCCAAAGCTGACTCGGACAGCCCAGCCCTTTGCACGTTGGAGTATTTCACTCCCCAAACCTTCCAGCAAGTTCTGGACTTCACTTACACTCAAGCTCTTGAAGTGCCAGCAAAAGACCTGAAGCAACTGCTGAGAGCTGCCCAGCTCTTAGAAATGCAGCTGCTGGAGGACCAGTGCCGCAAACAGCTTGACTGTCTCGAAGCCAGAAAGGAAGATGAGAGCAGAGAAGCGGCTGACCTCAGAGAGGAAAAGAAAGGTTTACAAGAGACAGATCAAACGCAAAAAAGTAAAATTCTCGAGAACAAACTCCAACAGATATCCTCCCCAGAAGAAAAATCAAGCGTTGGCATCATCATGGAAAATGTTTCACCTGCCGATTCTAATGATATCCGTAACAACCAAAAATCCCCAAGAAGGAAGGCAGGATTGTCCCCAATACCAGCAGCACTGTGCAACAGAGATAGCGTGATTACCAGGTCCAACACTAGCAGCTCATCTTTTTCCCCTGCATGGGCATTCCCAAACATGTGGGTCTCTGGGAATCACTTTAAAACCTTAGGCCAAATTTCTGAGAACTACTCAAACTTCATTGCAGCTCATCCCCTTCCATCTTCCAACCAGACCTCTGTAATGTACCCATTCTCCCTTTCTTCTCAGCACATGTTCCCTTTGCTTAGTTCCCATTTTCAAACTCCCTTACAAAATGCTGCACTGGGATACTCACACTTTCACCCCCATCCCTATGCTCACGGATGGACCTCACGAATGGGCAGTATGATCAAGAACAGTCTTTTGAAAAAGAAGAAATCAAGCCAAACAAGTCAAACTGGGGAGACAAGGTAAGACAGCCTTCTGATTTAACTTTGAAAACGTTTTTTTTGCACAAAGTCTCCATGGTTTTCCTACTGCAGACTCATTTTAGAACCCCCTGGTCTGCTCAGTTGTTCCTTTGCGACAGCTACCATACTTGACTCACTGCTGGTCGGGTAGAGGTGTGTTTGTGCGTGTTGTGGGTGCGTGTGATCGTGCCTCCTGCACTTTCCTGCTTGATTGGTTTCAACTGTTAACCCTTCCCTGTCCCATCAATTGTGTTGAGGTCTCTTTTGTGAAAAAAAACAAAAACAATCCAAGTCACTACAACACAACTTTTTTCTTTTTAATGTTATTTAAGTCCTTTGATGATTTTTTTTAAAGTGACATTGAAGTTTCACATATTTAGAATAAATTACATCTGAGATTTCTTTTCGCTTTTCAAATTTCTGTTTCTATGCAAAAAGCCAAAATTCTCTCACGTCACTATAAAGAAGCAGCATTTGTGAATAAAGGGGCCCCCCCTCCAATTCTCCCTAACTTAACTCAATTTTATATTTTCCACCCACTTAAACGTATTTTCTCTGTTTCGACAGTGCGTCTACACCACAAAAACATAGTTCACAATGTAAAAGAGACTTTGTGGGGGAAAAGAAGACCTTCCATGGTGTCTCCCACTCATTTGTTCTTTCTAATCAGATCTTTCAAGAAAGGAAAACTATATCTATACACCTCAAAGTGCTATAAATATCTCTGCATTTTAGTAACAGGGAAAGTAAATAAATTGTATGCAAACTGACATTTTCCTGTTCAGAAATAAAATCCAGAAAATATCTTTACAAAAATGGGTCTTTGGCACACAGGTATTTGTTGTTTATTTGATTTTTTGTTTGTTTTTTTAACATCATAACATCTGCAGTTGTCTCACCGCAAAATATTCTTTGTGTAGCTTTCCAGAAGCGCAAAAAGTTAGGGGAAGACTTGAAGATTGCCAACACTGCAGTAAAAGAGTCCTTTGTGATCCACTGCTGCGGGAGTCAGGCTCCACACGATTGGGTAAGAAAACAATCACACAAAAATGGTGAATATTAGAACAAGTATGGCACACAGAGCACATTGCTGTTACTACAATTGCAGGAGGGGTGATTCTGAGTAAAACAGGTCAATTTAACAAAATAGTGAAATACTTCAGTGTGACCCCTAACCTTGGTTCCATCGATGCAGCTACGCAATGGAAAGTGATAAAGAGAGTTGTGGTTTTGAAAGCATGGTGCAATAGGAGCAGTAGTGTGGTTACCAGATACAGCTAGATATATACAGTACAGTATGTGCTGCAGTGAAAGCGCGGTTTGTCCTTAGGCAAAAAGTCTAACAAATTTGATGTGTTCTGATAAATTCTTCTGAAGATGACAGCACAAACAGGATCTGCATGGGGGCCTCTGCAAGGGCCTCTGCAAGAGTGAAAGTGTAAAACTGAGCAGATAAAGACTTTTATTCATTTGATAGAACGGTATGTTCATGTTTTGACAGCTACGAAAAACAAAAAAGTGGTATTACCATGGTGAAGATAAGAGTAAAATTTAGAGTTGCTTAATTCTACAATAAATATCTAAGCAGCACAAAATGCAGAACGACAAATTGGACAGGAAACACAGACAAACGGTGACAGATCTCGCTAGGTTGCGTTTTTTAGAGTGGTAGGTGTTGAGTTGTTGTGGTCGATTCTCTCCTGTTTTTTCCTCTCACTACAGTAGGCCTATACCCGCTCCATATTTCAGCATCCTGTCTATAGGCTACTGTGAGGGCTATGTTTTCTCTTTAAAAAAGCCAAAAAAGCATGCAGGACAGCGAAACCTCCACTTTTTTTAAAAACCTCAAAAATCACACCTTTTGTAAAAGATTTAAAGAGATGAACTCGAAGAGCTCACAGGAAAGAAACCTTACACATGGTTATCTATACTCTTGCAACAGGATGCTTAATAAAAATATGCACTTAGTGAATACTATGTGACAGAAAAACCTCATTGTAGAGTTCACAAAATTTTTTCTGGGTTGCTTTAATAAATATAGTTAGAAAACTTTTAATTACATAGTATTGACATTTAATTAAGCTTTTGTCTCAATGTTAAGTTGACTAGGAACCTAATACTTATTTACCATGAGGAACCAGCCTGAAGGCAGGATTAAAAGCAGATATAAAATTAAAATAAAATAAAGATTTAATTGAAAAAATCAAGTTAAATTAAGAACATAAACCAAAAATATGAATATAAAGTGAGAATTGTTTCAGATTATAGAAAGCAGTGTCAATATAAGAAGATCTGTTATTTTGAGATGTAAAAAAAAAAAATCAGTTTTTTCAGCTTAAATTTCAGAAACAGATCAAAAAATTTGCCAGTTAGGTTTCTGATATTTGAAGCATCAGTTGGTAAAATTTCAAATGAATAATATTTCGTGGTACCCTCCTCAACTGTCTGTTATTCTTTTAAAAAAGTGAATCCTTTTGGTAACCCCTATGTAATCACGCATGTATTTTATTTTCTTAAAAAAAAAAAAAAAAAAAACTGTTAAGAATCATTTAATGTGGTATATCCTGTTGTGCACGGTATGTTTTTTAACACCATTTATAACTGCCATTCAGACATTCTAATTTGGTTTGCCACAGGTCAAAGCTGCGATGGATGTCAGTTCTGTGGAAGAGACGCTGTGCAACTCGAAGCAAACGGCACAGACCACAGAGGCGAAAAACCCTACCAATGCAAACACTGTCCCAAGAAGTTTAGCCTAAAACATCAGCTCGATACCCATCATCGCGTCCACACTGGTAATTGTCTTACAACTGTTAACAGTTCTTTATATTGCCTGGAGTCATGTATTTAAAGAAAACTCTTTATAAATCATTGTCCATTTATTAATCAGTTTGAAAAGGCCTGTGCTAACTGCGTGTGTGTGTGTGCGTGTGTGCGTGTGTGTGAGTGGTGGTTGTCGGGGGCAGCAAACTACAACTTGTGGGAAAATTAGTTGGATAGACAAATTTTAGCATGGAGTCCAGAAATCTGGCCCTTTTTGGAAGAGTAGGTAAACTGTAGGGCCGCTGAAAGAAAATCTTTTGCACAAGCCAAGGAGTAATGGCAAACATGTTAAGAGAGGTTCAATCGTCAAATGAGACCAAAGTTAAACTATTTGGCCTACGTGCTAAACATGTTTTTTTTTCTCTGGTTAATATACTTAAAAGCCAGTCGGCCCTATGGGTGTGGTGTTTTGGGGAGGCTTTATTTAGCATAAAAAGGGAACATTCAGAGTTGGGTAGGTGGATGGAACTAAATACAAGACAGTCCAGGAAGCAAATGCATGAGCCGATGCGAGACCTGAGACTTGACAAGAGATTCACATGGGTGGTTTAGAATAGAGCATAATCACATTTAGACACAGATCTGATTTTGGGTATTTGGCAATACCTGGAAGTCTATCTTCACAGAGGAATGAAATTCATATACTGCGTTAAATTTTAGATTATCTGTGCTTTGGAGATTTTTATCTGTAAAAACATTTTTTTAAAGGTTGCATAATTGTTCTTCTAATTCAGAATTAAACAATTATTTGTACTGACCTGACAAATAAGAGGGTAATAACTATTTACATGTCCCTCTGCATTTCAGTAAACTCTTAAAAAATATTAAACAATTCAAAGAGCAGCTTCACTCCACCGAACTGCTTCTAATTAAGTTATAGGATTTTGAAATGACACTTTCTAGCGACTTTTCGCACCTTTAGTTGCTTGCCTAAATCAAATACTGCATGTTCTAACCAAACATGCACCCTGACTCAAAAAAAGTTTTTTCTAAGTGAGACTACTTATTCAAATTAAAATCTTTCTATTAGCTGAGCTGTTTTGTAGTCAAATGACAATACGGTTCAACGTATATTGTAATAGAAAGTATTTTGCAATATTGTAATATACATACATTGCAATATGTAAGTACTGGTTTCTGGGGGGTGATTTGGAAATATGTTATCTTTGGTTCAATTGTAATTTATTTTATATTTTGTCTTTGTTTAATATAATTTTGACAAAATGAATCAGATGTTGTTTATTGACTACTCTAACCTCCCCATATCTATTATATTAAATTGCAATAAGATGCATCAGATTTTGTGGTCTTGAAAAGACAAACCTTTTACCATCTTTAATGGGTATAATTTTTATTATACTATACAAAGCCTTTCATAAGCTGATTAGTTGTTGTTGAAGAAATAAAGGGGGTTATGCTAAGGTGTGGTAATATGCAAATATCCTCATACTTTCTTGAACGTATTCTCTTACGCATTTCTGTTTTTCCAAAGTGCTGAACATTTTTCTAAAGAAGGCTAGAGGTAGAGTTTTAAATTGCTTTCCAAGCAGCTCACTGTTTTCCACTCATTTTAATATCATGAACAACTCAAAACAGACAAACTGAAACTGTCAGATCTCAATCTTCCATGAGGTAGAAGATCTATCATTCAAAAGTAAAAATCTGGGCTACATGCAGTGCGGCTGAAATTTGCATTCCTGATAAGGTGGAATGCAAACCTCTAGATCATATATATATATATATATATATATATCTATATATATCTATATATATAGATATATATAGATATATATTCTTTTTATATCCTTTTTTAAGCTCTTGTATGGCATTTTTCAGCGTTAATGTGCATGAATATGATAATTTGATAACATTAAGAACTCAGTTTTTTCTCTAATATTCATAAAAATTTGCATCTTTATATAATATTTCTAATATCTAATCTAATATTTCATATTTGGATTACTTGTAATAACAGGCATAAGCTGACTACCTCTCTAAAAGACTATAATTAGTCTGAAAGCTGGAAGATGCAAACATTTCATGCTGCAAAAACAGTTTTAGACTTTCATTATTTTCTCCAACTGTCACACATAAATATTACTGTAGCTAATGATTTTCTAAAGATTTTTGTTACACTAACATAAATCAGATAAACAAACTGACAAAGTGGAACAAAGCCTCAAGTTAAGTTAGATCTGGATGATTATGATGTAAGTGTCCCAGTTTAGGTGATTTCACGCTTTAATGCAATTCATCTCTGAAAAGGAAAGAATTTTTCACAGAAGTGATAGAATTTACTCATCATTACAGGTCTACGTTTTGCCAACATCTGACAAAAACAAAAAAATATGCAGAAGGAGCAAAGGCCAGAAAAATAAATGTTAGATTCTCTCTTCCAACACCTTTAACGTCTTCCTTCCTGCCTGTTCTTTTGTCTTAAGGAGAGAAGCCATTTGAGTGTCGCCTCTGTGGTCAACGCTCACGGGACTACTCTGCTATGATAAAACATCTGCGGACCCATGATGGGGCTGCACCCTACCAGTGCACCGTGTGCCTGGAGTTCTGCAGCAGCCTGGTCGCTATGCAGAGGCACATCAAGAGCCATGCAGTGCAGGACTTCCCCCCTGACTGGAGCATCAGCAACACCTACTTATACATCTCCCACATATGAGACCATCCTAACAAGCTGTAGCCTGGTGTTCCTTGTGTAAGACTGTTAAAGTTCAGTTAAGCACTGTACTGATGATCATAGCTAATAATCTGCTTTACCCAACCAACAGTAAAGCTCGATTTAAAAAGAAATATATTGCTCTTCTTGGAAGTATTAAGAGCTAACTAGGCTTTGAAGGGTGTAAAATCTATGCAAAGTGAAACTGTTCTCTATTTGCATTCACAGTAATAGGAATTCCATGTGCAGTACTATTTTCCAGTGACATTAAAGGTTTTGAAAGTGTTTACCGGGCATTAAAGCCACATCAGCATCTAATCCCCGATGCATGACGCAGGAATCCTCCCTCTGACTTTCAAAATTATTAGACCGCTTTGCAGCTGTGAACTGGGTTTTTAGCGCTCTCAAGAGGACATTTACTGAAAACAAAATTCTGCTTCCATTGACATGAGGCTTTGTATGCTATTGACTATGAGAATTATCTTATAACAAGGTAATGATAATACAGTAAAGATCAAAGAGAATAGTGGAATTACCTTGAGCTTGGTAGGGTTATATGTATGTTAGTATGCATGTGTGAATGTTGGCATTTCTTGAAAGCTGATCCCCTAGTATTTTACAGATTATTGTAATCAGTGAATTCTGAGGTATCAAGACTTAAATTTAATTTGTATTAAAGAAATGTTTTTTTAACTGCAGTTTTAGGCAGTTAACGGTTAATATATTAGTATTACTGCTCGATAGAAATGAATGTATTCAAACTGTTAGAAGTATTATCGTCTGATCTAGTGATTTATGATTTCTTTATTTTAGCTTAAAAAACTACTAGATTACTTTTAGCTTTCTCATAGCTCATTACTTTTTTTGGAAAATACAATAAATAAAAAAACATTTTCAGATATCTTGAATAAATGAGCATTTAAGATTGTTTTTCTATTAGTGGGGGTCTTTTGTCTTTCTGTCACTGCCAAATGCATGTTTCTATTCATTTAAGATTATGTCCTTCCGATTAAACAGTACTCAGCAGACGAAATGCTTTTTATAAAAGTTACACACAAAGGTATTAAACTGATGTTTTCTCAGTAGTTTATGTTTGCAATACGAAGTATTATACAACGCTTCCTGAAGGGAGCTTCTAGTAATACTCACAGGCCTTCTTCCACTATAAGATAAGTGTGGATTTTAGCAGCATTATCATAATATGTAAAATAATGATATTCAATAAATATGTATTTTTATTTTCCAGCCAATCATTTATCAAATATGCCATGTTACTACTGCACGAAATAAACATGCTTGCCAATAAGAGTAAACTTCCGAGTTCTTGCACAAATCTCATTTAAATGGGTTAAAACATATTAAGCCATAATTTCCTGACTGAATTAAGCCTCTAAAAGAATTTACAAAAGCAGTAGCAGTTACCATGGTGATTCTGTGCCGCCAGCCTGCTCCAGGCTTAACTAAGCCTGGTGCCTTATCTGTTTTTTATCTGTCTATATAAAATTACAACTAATACAGATTGGTTTTTACTCAAGTACTCTAATTATTTTAACATTATGGATGCCTACACCATTATTAACTTTAGACTTCTTTACATTGACATTGTTACTGTTCGATTGTGTTTTTATGGTAGGCTGTTGTTCCAAGTTTGGCACAAAGGCCTTTAATTAAATTTTATGGCATGCATTGAAGGAGTTAGAGAAATAGCTAATAAAGAAGCTGGTTTCTTGTCCTCAAACCTAAGCCATATGCGTCTTCCTTCACAGTGATTTGTCCTTTTTTAATTATTCGTAAAAAGTACCTGAATGAGCATTACAGCTTTCCTGGAGTTGGCATCAGCTACCTGTGCAGACTACAGGATCCCACATTTCAGCACAACACATAGCAGAGCCATGACCCATTGACCATTTTAAAGATGCTGAAAAATGTATTATGGTTACTATTTGCTAAACCATCAGAAGTGCCTATAAACTGTTATACGGACATCTTCATTACCTTTTCCTTCAACAGAAGTATGTACTGCATTGAGGAGGGAGTAAATCATTGAAGGTAATATAAAGCAGGGCACACAACACAAACTTTAGAACAGGTGGACTACTTGTTGTTTTTATGAAGGACACCCTGACTCCATCCCCTTTTCAACCAGAAATTATTTTTGTAAATAGAAGTCAACTACACACATTTATTATGTGCACTGAATTACCTGAACACAACTTATTGCTTAATATGATGTATTATAGTGACTGCAAGGCCTGGCGTCATTTCAAGAAGCAGGTTTAAGAAATTCTGATTTAAGTCTGCAAATCATAATTGATCTATCCAAAGCTCTGGAGTTTTCATTTTCACAACGGCTGTTATGAATTTGTTCAATCAACTCTAATTAGGTCCACTCAGAGTTTAACATGTGTGAAAAGCCATTATCAGTGGAACGCCAATTCGATGAGTCACCATGACAACAGGCAAAATGAAGTACCTAGTTCATTCCACTAGATCTAGAGTTTTTAATGAAGAAATACAAAAAATTGAGAATTTGTTTAAAAGACAGAAACAGCGCTACAGATTCAAAGAAGAGGAAGATGACGAAGGAGAAGTTTGTTGCTTGAGTTAGTGCGTATATGAATTGGGTTATGGCAGGCCGTTATTACATTTATTAAAAGCACTCTCCTCTCTGTTGTTCCATTTTTAGATCACTAAAATAAGATTCTTCCTGATTAAAATCCCTCCTAGAATTAACTGTAATTACATTTTTCCAGTAGAAACTGAATATCAGAAAGTAAAAAAAAAAAAAAATAAATTATACTAGTAAGTATTAAGTTTTATATACCTAAAAATATTTACACATTTTAAGTGGCCGTTTTGACATTTATGAGCATGATTGAATATGTATTTATGATATTTGAAATACATAGCTTCATAGTGAAAATAATTCAAATGCTGACCAGAAACATTAGAAGATAATATGGAGATCTGAAATGAACTTCTAGACATCAGAATATTTATTCTAGATGTTAAGAGTGGCAATTTGTTGGAAATTTTCATTTTGACAGGGACACATTTTATTTCCAGATATCAGGAATACATATTCCGTAAAACGAATTCGTATCAAAATCTACAACTCTAAATTGATCTAGCCTAAAGTGTGTGCGACGTGACAAGCTTAAAAAGCCATCATCAGACTGAACTATAATAATATATTTTCTAAATAAAATTTTTGCAGCAGAAACTGAATCTCAGAAAAAAAAAGTATACTATTAAAAATAAAGTTTTATATACTTGTCCTTGAGTTTAAGTGGCCGTTCTGGGATTTATCAGCTTGACTGATTATGTATTTATAATATCTAAAATAAATTTCTTCATAGATTCTAGACATCATGTCAGGGCTCCTGTCTGTGTGTTTGTTTTTGTGTTTGTCTCCCTTCCACCAACAGGAGGCGCCTGGTTCCAGGTCGCCTCCTCACACACCTGCTGATGGTTACCTCATTAACGGAGTGCTCTTAAGCTGCTGACTGCCACTACCTCGACGCCAGAGTGTTTGCCAGTTTTTGGTACTCTAGCCAAGCTGAGTTTTCACTGAGTAAGACTGAGTTCTTGTCTCGATGAGTTTTAACTTTGTTTTTTGTCTTTGCCTCTCGGCAGGAAGTCATCCTGCAAACTGGACCTTTTCGGACCTCCTCTCCCAGGAGGGATCAACTGAGTCTAAACTGAGCCTGGAATTCAAACAGGAGGTTTGGATCCAGTCTCCTTTAAGGACGTTGAAATTACTCTCTGAGCAAGGGAATCATCTTCACTACGACCCGTTCAAGTACAGCAGGAAATCTGAGTGGCAATCAGCTTCTCCGTTCCCCTACACTGTCTGAGTTCTAGGTAAACCCTGTTCCGCCCTCCACCGAGTCAGACAAACTCTGGAAAACCAACACACAGCTTGGAGTCAAGGATCCTTCACTTCTCTGGAAACGTGAGTCAACAATCAGATCCTCTCCTTCAAGATCAACGAATCAAATTTCCCACTGAGCCTGAACCAACAGTCTGTCTTCCCCTCGCCTTCCAGTTCTGGCTGAGCAGAGTTCAGGGAAACTCTGAACCGAGCTTAACATCTTCAATAAAATCCATCAAACTCTTCATCCGTCTCTCTCTGTTTGGTTTCACTGCATGTGGGTCCGAGCCTTAGATAAAATCAGGACACATCAAGAATATTTATTCTACATGTGAAGAGTGTCATCTTGACAAGGGAAAAGAGTATATGTTTTTTCAGATACCAGGAATACCTATTCAGCAATACTAATACATTGTCAGGGTTTGGTTGAGGTTTGAGGATCCAAATATAGAGGCTGAGAGGTAGATGTGAGTTCTTGCAGTTTTTAATGAATCAACACAGGTAACAGAGGCTGGAATCCAAAATCCAACTTAAAATGTAAAACTTAACCAGAACCAAGTAGACATCAGGAGAAAAGAGCATGTAGAGTCAGGGAAAGGCAAGGAGAGACGAGGTAAGACGAGGAACCAGCACTGAGGAGCTGCACAAGGAGAGTATTTATGGTAGACTGAACAAAGAGAAGACTAACGAGCAGATTGGGAACAGGTGTGAAGAGAGCAGTCCAGGAAGGAGCTAGGGAAAAGGAGACAAACACAAGAGGGCAACAAATAAAAACCTAAGAACTCAAATATATCCAGAAAATACAACAAAATAGGAATTAAACCAATAAAACTGGAAAACATGGAGCAAAGTAAAACATAACAGAACCAAGACAGTGACATATCAAATTGGCTTGCCATAGAAATTGTGAACATGATGATATAACGGGTTTATTCCTTGAATAGTAGTGAATCAATGTATACTATTTAGGGTCAAACATCTGGCAGCAGCGTATTACTATCTGAATAAACAGCTGAATTAACAAATCTATTAATATTTAATCTCAAAATAATCTTAGTAATTCCTCAAGCAACTACTGTAAAAATAAACAGAAAAAATAAAATGATCCGCTTGTGGCTCATATTAAACAAATCAAAAACAAATAAACTGAGTTGTAGAATCATCTCCCTTTAATTATTGGTGAAGAAAGTGCCCATCATTCTCTGACATGATCCTCGTCAAATGACATGCAATATTTGTTTAAAAAAAAAAAAAAAACAGTGTGCGTATGATATTTTTTCATTGTATGCACAAAACTACGACCAGACTCTCCTGATTAAATCAGAAAATAAAATGGTGAACTGTAATTACATTTTTCCAGTAGGAACTGAATTTCAGAAAGTAAAAAAAAAAAACAAATGGAGACAGAGGACACTCCGTGTTTACTGAAGAAAACCTGTTCCCGACCAGGTTAGCTCTAGGGAGAATGTTACTATGGTGACTAAAACAGAGGTTGACTAAACTCTCTTTGTAAAATGGAAAACTCAGATTTTCCCATACCTCAGGTTTAGAAAACTTAGTTTTCAGTAAACCTCCTTCGTTAAATGGACCCCAGGCAGAGAAAGGCACATGCAGAATCTGAGTCAAATATGTGCAGAAAAGGAGTGGAGAGGGACCACAGTACAAATGGCGGAGTTTGTCAGACCCTAACCCCTTCCTGTATTCAGGCCCGCTGCAACAAAGCAAGCAAAACAAGCAATTTTTTGTGGCCCCGAGCGGGCTGGGGGGCCCCAGACAATGGCTAACCCGGTTTTGAACTGCATAAATTGACTAACAGTATGAGTGCGAATCATGAGGGCTAAATGTTACCATATAGGGTAAAACTCCATCAAAGAATAGTGGTGACCTGCTCCTCTTGTGCCGCTCTGGTTATGAGGCTGATGATCTGCACCTGTGTGGTGAACAATCTGGTGGGATCAACATTAAATTCCCCCAAATCTTTGACAATATAGTGATTATTATTTAATTATACCCAGTCACAAATACATGGTAACATCTATCATAATAATTATGCTTGGGACAAGCTGAACATATTCAGCATATTTTTTTTCTCTCCCCATCGCCACCAGGATGTGCTGCAGGACCCCCAGCACCCCCACTTCCCCATGATAGTAAGGAAAGACACATTCCGGATGTTACACTTTTTATTGCTTAATGAGTAAATATGCAAAAATTCTTAATCATTTTTTTTATTAAATTTTTTGTTCTATCTCTGAGCAATAGATGTCCCTTAATTCCTTAATCTAAAATAAAAATCTGGTCACCTTAAGCTGGAGGAGCTCTTTTAAGCCTTATAACATTTCTAGAATAAATTTCTGTCCAAACCAAGTCATACACAATCTCAAGCAAAAATACAAAAATAGGGCAGTAAAGTGCAGTCTATTTGTCAGTATTACATTTTATTCATGCTCTTGCTTTTTTACAATCCATGTCAATTTTAGTGAAAAAATGCTTAACCAAAATTTGTTTATCAATAGATGAATCTATACACATTTAAAAGTAAAGTAAATCTTTGAAGTCCTTCCAGGATTCTATTACAGAATCTGCTCTGCACTTGCTTCGTTTTCATTACTGTCTGACCTTTCCTCCTGAATGTCACCGATAGTAAACCGAACATGAGACGGAGACTTGTCCTTGTCCTCCATAGCTGTTCTCTCTGCAAAAGCTACCCAGTCTCTGCAGGCCTTGTGGCTTTGGGCATTGCAATCAGCCAGAAGCATCAGCTGGTGTGCTTGGCTGGCACTACAGTTAGGCAGTGGTACCTTGTAGGTGCTGTGAAACCGACGCAGATCCACTCGAAATGAGCCTTTCTCCAATGTCATACATGGTTCAAAGCGTGCACCCCACTCAATCTCTGTTTCAATGTAAGATGTTTTGGCTTGGCACATCATTCCTGTTGGGAAAAGGTTAAAAAAACACACACATTAAATAGGTGGATCCCTTGTAATTCCCACTGTGGGCCACATGATGTCCCTATTTGTTCACATCTCCACACACAAGGAGAGGAACACCATGATGCCCATCTTTGTTACTAAGAAACGATTACATATTTCCTTTGTGTACCTGTGTGTAGTAAATAATTCTGAAACCGGATAACTGATTTTACCAGGTGCAGTTTCTTTAAGATGATAAACATTGTTATTTAGCTAATGCAAGTAAAACTTTACGCAGATTTTTTTTAGATTTCTGAGATTTTGCAAGATGATTATGGGACTGGTTGACTTAATGTTCAATATTTGAACATTAAATGAAGTCTGCGCATATGGATTTAGGTTAAGCTCATTTAAAAACGAAAAATAAAAACAACCTTAGGACTTGGAAAACATACAAGCCATATTTCGTTCAGCGGTGGAGTATGGAGTATAGATTTGCACTGACAAAAAACTGCTGATTGTAATTTGTTTGTATTTTAGTCTATCACAAAAAAAAGGCAAACATAATCATGCTGATCAACTGACACCAGCAAACTTTTAGAAGACTCCAACAGATGTCATCAAGTACCCAAGTTATGTTAGAGCTGGTTCAATCTTGCATGTGGAGTTTTGGGTGGATACTGCAGAGGATGATAAAAGAAAAACAAATATCTTCAGAACTTTAATGGGGGAAATTGCCATCTGGTTTTCATCACAAAGCAGTCCAATGTTTGTTGTTGGTGCAAAACCACCCTTAACACAACGCAGAATCTTTGAATACGGATCAAACATTTTGCTGTTACAGCAATACTGATAACAAGAACATCTTGGAAGGAAGCGTTTGATAAACATATGTAAAGATAACAGCAAATATTTCTCCCTTTTTCTAAATTTGAGCTACTTTGTGCCTCTTGCATTTTATCTCAGTCATGCATATGTGAAAAGTAAAAAGAACATTTTATTTGTTAAATAATGTTTGAGAACAACAAATAAATAAAGGATTGACTGACATGGTAGATAGATCAGGAGAGATTGCCTGATTAGCGATTGACCTGGCTAACTAAGAGAAATATTAAATAGATTAATTAAACACAGAGTAATATATTTCAAGTGGAATTTTTGTTCTATCAAGTTACGGTTAAGTAACCTATGGTTGTGTTATGATAAAACATTTCTGTACATATATTCTTTTTCATTGGACTTATGTAATTTTCCTTTTTTTGTTTCTGAGTTTTGTCATTGTAAACCATCTGAATTGAACGAAAGAATCTCCTATAATAAGTTTAATAAAAAAATACAGTCACATTGGAAAATGTACGTCCAGGTTTGGGGTTTGATTCTACTTTTTATTGTTGTTGTCCTTTATTTTCCATTTTTATTAGTTTAATCTTTTGACAGTAACTCGGGTTAATTTATTCCTTGTCTCTAGTGGTTCTTTGTTAGTTTTAGATTTATTTTCTTGTCTTCTGTGCTTAACCTCCCTTGAACACTGCAGCCATTTTTCTCTCCTTGGTCTCTCTTCTGCTCTTTCCTCCCACATCTGCAAGCTGTTAGCCACAGGTATTTTCCCATTTCCCTGAATTCTTGTGTTCCCTGGTCTTTCTCTTGTAAATTTGTTTATTTCATTAATTAAACATCAAAAGACTACTTATATGTATAACATTCTTTAGAGAAATCAGAGACTACGTGTGAAGAAAAAAATAATCTAAAGCAGAACTAGACCCTAAAACATGCCAATGATCCAAAACAAACCAGTAAAATCACCAGCTTTATCCCAAACAGGCACCTAAATAGTAAACCTAAGTATTTGGTGTAATTCCAGCCTTTATGAGTAATCTCATGAATTCTGCACTAAGAGCAGCCCCTAAAAAAGGAGTATTCGTCACTATTTTATGTAGAACAGTGATTGCACAGCTTCTACAGAAAGTAGCTACTTTATCTGTGCTGTGCTCACCCAGTAAACAATATTTCCACTTTTTCTAATCAGTGATCGGTGATCTAAGGCAAAGCACGATCATTTCGTCTAAAAGTTAAGATAAAATGAGTCTTTTAGAAACTAATCTACCAAGTGATAGCAGCTTTCAGCAAGTGTCTACATTGCAAAAAGGTCAGAGAATCTAAAAGAAAAAACAATTATTTAGAAAAGACCTTCATATGGCTGAATGTATCCTTTCTTTATAATACCAGAATTAGTAAATTCTAGTAAATGTTTTTGTCACTCTACCAACCTAAGTTTAGCCTGTCTACCCTTAGGCTTTTCATTGCCTTCTTTTTTTCAGAAATGTTTGCTCATCCTTAGCTGAGCTCTTTGAATTCAGCTTGGTCTTCTATTTCATAGCTGTTTTTTTGATCAAGGCAAGTCTCCTCATAAGTCTTTTCAAATAAATAAATTTTGTTACCTCAAAAAGTCGCTTGATTAAGCCAGTGGAAGTCCTTCATCCTGAGTCAATCGCTATACCTCAGAATTTCAGATTCAAGTGTTAGACTTTTCTCTTCTTACCAGTACTCCACTAATTAATGCTTAGAACTGATTTTTGGAGTTTTTCTTATGCTCTCTTTATCATTTGCAGCAACATGTTTGAAGATTTTTTGGACCAGTTTTATTGGCTTCTTCAGAAACTCCTGTTCTTCCTACCAGATTGAACCCTCCTCAAGAGCCTCACGATTTTCTGCTCTTGTAATAATCTCAGCAATGTTTAAGGCACCTTGTATTGACGGATATATTTTCTCGGTTTCATTGTGTCAATGATTTCTGCTCTGATCTAAACAATGTGAGAACCGTTGATCACGAAGTTCAGGACCCAGTCAGCCAGGGTTGGACTCAGTCCAATTGAGAAAAGAATCCGCATCAAGGGCCATGGGATGAGGACTTATTTTAGGTCTCCGAATTGTTTTTGTTGCTCAGTTGCAAGACAGCAACGTGTTTAACCCCTTCACCACTGCCACACCTCAATGGGTTCATGCCATTGGGGCGTGATGGCATTGACTCGTTTTCTCCATATGAGCTTTGAACTTCTTTTCCATCTCTTCTTCTTTGCCATTACCTGACCTCCATCTCTGCCAGTAGACCATTCCTATATCTCTGACTTTGACTTTACCTACTTTCTTAGCTTCAGACTCAAGCGTCTTAAACTCCAGTCCTAGTTCATTCTCCACCATGTTGCATGGCCCTATATTGACGAAGATGATTGCTTGGTGAAAATACTTTTTGTTAAGATTCTTTCTTGTTTAAGCTGTTTCATGGTTTTTCAAAAAAATACTTTATGTGCCCAAGTCTTTTACTTGTGTTGACAGTTTTCTTTAGATTCCTAATCCTTTTTCCTTTGTCTTTTCTGCTGTGTGTTGGTTATTAAATGTCTGTTTCTCTTATTGTCTCCTGCCCAAAACCTTTGTAACCTCTTTACAAGATTCAATAATTTGAGAAAACAGGAAATCTGTTTTACCAGTGGCATCTTTAGGGTAATTAAAGAAATTCTCTGTATATCTAAGACTTAATTAAAAAAAAAGGAAACATTTTTAATACTTCCTCCGTTCCTTAGGTGAATAAAAGGTCTATGCTATGATTTTATTCTAAAGGTCTGGTTTCAATAATAAAGTGATGTCTGGTTTTCGTAGCATCCTGTGGGATTTCCTGTCTTGACATCATTTCCTAGGTCTCCTTCTGGATCCTATTCCAGTGCATTTTTCTGTAAAGGGCTTCTTTAAGACTGTATGGCACGTACGTTCTCCTCATCTATGCAAATCTGACTGCTTTACCGCAAATAAGTGCTTTCTCATTTGTTGAAAAAATAAGAAGCATGAGCTACCAGCCCCTGTTAAAGGTCTCTTTGTTCAGTTTCTGCAGAATTGCAACAATCCAGTCAAAACCCTCTGGCTAAAAAAGAAAATTTAAAGGGAAGAAGGTAGTGCCTTTCCCTGGCCAGAAACGGTTCTCGGATCAAAGGAGTGGCTGAATTGCATAATGTCTGCTGTAATGTTTTAGGGTTGGGTTCTGAGACAAACAACTGAAAAGAGATTGTATTAGAAAAAATATGCATCTGCTCTTTGCAAAGCTTATGTAATTTGGTTACTAAGAACAGAAAATCCCCTTTCATTTTAACCTTGACAATCGCTATGTCTTACTAATATATTGCATCCTTCGAAACTTTTTACATTTTATTATATTATACAAAGTGCCTACTCTAATGGCCTGTGACAAAGAAGGGAATAAAAGTGAAATTAGAAATGATTAACGGTTTGCAAAATTTCTAACAAATTAAAGCCATTAAAGTATCACATGATGCACTTGGCTCTGGAATGCTGGTACCCCTAAATCACTATATTTTTTTTGTTTTCCTCAAGATAAACATGGAGCTTATAAGAAAATGATAAAATTATTATCCATTAAATGTTTAACAATTTTTTTTATCAGTTTTTCAGAACAATAGACATCACAGTAAGTTCAGTCTATCATAATATTACAGACTGTTAATATTATAATATTAACAGAAATATACTATTTTGCTTAATGCTTAAGGTATGATCACCCCTAACACGATTTTGTGGCCATAGCGAAAAATTTAAGCTTGCTTTATGCTTGATACATCTGTTAGGTCCACATAGTTTTTGGTTTCCATGCCCCTGTGCGCAGCGTCCATGCAGACAGATTTATGCACAGTACACCAAGGAAAGTTTCTAACTACGTAAACAGATCCACGCCGAAAAATGTGCACATGCAACAACAGCTCCAACCGGCGAAGGTGAAAATGTAAATATCTGGAACTCACTTCCTCCCGACCTCCGCAGTATTGACTCTCTCCCCTTATTCAAAGCCAAACTCAAATCCCATCTGTTCCAGCTCGCTCATCTGTGAATACACTGCTCTTTTCCTTATCCATGATTGTTTTTTATGTTCCTGTATCTGTATTTTGTATTTTCATCTCTCTTTTTATTTATCTTTTGTATTATTTGTAAAGTGACCTTGAGTGTCAAGAAAGGCGCTGCTAAATAAAATGTATTATTATTATTATTATTAAAGATATCCTGTGATTTAGCTTATAAATACCACCACTATTGACAGATTGAGGAAAAATCCTGGAAAGAAATGACTGCTGCTCTTGGACACCACAAAGAGGGTATGAAAAAATTGCAAGCGGTTGTTTTTTCTACTTTCTGTATTGTAGTGTTTCAAGCTTGGTGTTTGTACTCTACACACCCCCCTGAGTTAAATGGGGGAAAAGCCATACAGAGATTTGTATCCATTTTAATTTAGCCTCAGAAGGACTGTTGGTTGTCCTCCCTTTGTTCCAGTGCAGGCACCGGCCACCCGGCCAGCCACCGCTAACAGGCCTCTACATTCACAGTTGTCCTCCTCTGATCTCCCTCTGTGGTTCCCTAGCTCTGGAGAGCGGCACTGCCAGCTGCCTTGCCCCGGTTCTGGTGCTCTTTCTGGTGGTGTTCTTTGTCTGATTTCCATGTTACTTCAGTCTGAGCTTCAGAACACCATCACACCTTAAGCTTCATGGAAAGAAGATAACGTATAAAATAAGCTATGGAACATTTTCTCTGAAGACAGGACTTGAAAGAAGCTTATGCTTGCAAGCTGGTATGACGTCTGTCGCTGATAACTGTTGCATTACATCTCCTCCATTGTAGCCTAACAAACAAACTAACCATCTTTACCGAGAGGATAGAGCCAGCTAAATCATTCTTGACAAATCTACTGAAGTAAGTTTACTGAACTTATAAAATAAATGAAAAAAATCTCTGAAAACAGATCTTAAAGAAGCTTACAGTAGCCTGCTTGTATGACTTTTGTGAAGAACAGCATCTGATAACTGTCTCAGCACAGCTCACTCAGGGTTGAATAACAAACACACTACCTGCCCTACCTGCCATGGGGACAGACTAACTGGTGGAGTTACCTTACCATTATAGCAGAAAGCATAAGACCTCTCCGTGTATTTGGAAGCCCCTTTCCCTCATAAACTGTCTGCATCTGGTAAAATCAGCCTTTCCTGCTTATTGCAACGTCTTATATTTTTTTGGTTTGTTTCTCTTGCCTCTTCTTGGAAAAGATTATGGATGATGTTCCATTGCAATAGAAAGTGGAAGGTAGAATGATGTATGGTTGTTTTTTTCCTTGCTTTAAACTCCTCTGCCACAGAGAACACCCTTTTCAGATATATTGGATAAAATGCATAAGGTTTAAAAGTTTGTCCTCTTTCAGTTACTATAATAAAAAATGGTGATGCAACTTGGCTTCTCCCATTGGGTACATCCAGCCGTGTATTTATACACAAGTAATTTTAAGCTATAAGAAAGCATTCGTTCTGGATGTAAAGTTAGACTTTTGTAGAATATTTATTAATTATAGCGATACTTGGTTATTGATAATGAAAAGAAGAAATTGTTAAGTACTTTGCCTTTAAGATTCAATTAATGTAACTACAGCTGAAGTAACTACATATCTTACTACTGTGTTATACCTTTATAAAGTTAGTTGCTACTAACCTGTGGCCTCAACAATTCCTTCCAAGATAACAATTATCTCAAACTGTTGCCGTCTAAGTTGCTCAGGGCCCAGGTTCCACAGAGGACTGTTGACATCAATGTTGTGCTTTATGACTTGAGGTTCAACGAGGAAAAGTCTGTCCGATCCAGTTTCATAACCAAGATCAATCTCTGTCTGTTCAAGAGGCAGGAATTCTCCCTCGGCTGTCTGGCGGGACTTGATTAACTTTGCTCTAACCTTTGCATCCACCATGTGACTTTCTCTCAGGTCTCCGATACGAAACATCAGGCATAGCTGGTCATCCCGGTTTGCAATGACACATGTACGACTGAAAAGAAGTGTCTCAGCTCGCTTTTTAGGGCGGGATATTTTCACAAACATACAGCCCACCATGAGGGCATCTATCATGGAGCCTACAATGCACTGCAACATGACAAGCAGGACGCCCTCTTGGCAGGAAGCGGATACAGTCCTTGAACCATAACCAATGGTACGCTGTGTTTCCACAGAGAAGAGGAGAGCGGATATGAAACCGTCTATACCCACGTAGCAAGCATATTGTTCCCCATATTTGTTCTGATTAGTACCAAGAGGTCGCTCTTGTACTAAGTCACCTCTAATGGATGCGTTAATGTAATAGAGCCCAGCAAATAAGAACCAAGTCGTTATATAGCACATCATGAAAACAAATAGAAACCAGCGGTACTGGAGGTCCACAAAAGAAGTAAAAATATCAGACAGAAAACGACCCCTTTCATCAATATGGCCCAGGTTGACTCTGCACTTCCCATCCTTGGACACATAGCGATGTTGCTCTCTGGTTTCAGGGGGAATTCTGGGTGTTTGTTGGTTCTCACTCTCCAGTAGTTTACTGCGAGCCTTGGCAAGCCTCTCTATTTCTCTTCCAGGGCTAGAAATGCTGCTGTGTGCTGGTGAGATAGGGCTGCTGAGGAGAGGAGTGCTGTTGAGGAAATGGAGCGGGCTGGATGAGCCCATGTTTGGGACACTGAGAGCATGTCGACGGAACCTTGAGACATTGTTGGTTTCAATCAATGAACAGCGACGCCAATTACTCTGCTCTTTATCTGCGTTGTCTGAAGGGCAGGGAGGAAGCAAGCAAATGCTTGGATGAGGAATATCTGTAGTGCTTTTAGAACCTCTCTTGGTCGGTGAAAAATCAGGAAAAGTCCCTGGCATGGAGTTGTTGACTCTTCTGTCTGTCTCCGCCTAAGGAAAGAAATCCAGACGTAACCATTTCCAGCTGAGATCATAGCTAATGCACAAAAGTCACTGAGTGCATTGCAGTTCAACCCACTGCAGAGGCTAAGCTTTTTATTTTTAAACACAAATGCAATAATGACAAAGCACCACTATTTCTTTCAATTTAAAATATAAAGATAACCTGGTTACCATTTTTTTGGTACTTGGATTTTTTTGGCCCAAGTAAAGGAATTTTCTCCCACCAGATGTTTCACACATGAACACTTGAAGTTTCAAAGATTCAAAAACATCTAACATCCAAACACAAAGGTTTAATATAATAGAAATTAAGAAAAAAGTTTAAATCAAAATTTCAAGCAATTTTAGCTTTATTCCAGTTTCTATGTTTAAAAATGTATTTCACAAATAATGACATTTCTAACTTTTTCATCTTTTCTTTGTAAGTATACTTTTCTGGTAAAAAAAAAAAAAAAAAAAAAAAATCTTTAGATTTCAAGCACATCTTGGAACAATGCATCTGTAATCCCAAATAACTTTAACTGATTCTTTTTTGTGTGCATGTACATTTTGATTGAGCATTGAATTGGGACAAATATTCCTGTATTCAAATATAAAATTGTGCTTGAAAGTTTACGAGTCCGAATCTGACTCGTTTCCGGTGAGGGTTGGACTCCGCCAAGGTTGCCCTTTGTCACCGATTCTGTTCATAACTATTATGGACAGAATTTCTAGGCGCAGCCAAGGTGTTGAGTGGATCTCTCTTGGTGGCCTTAGGATTGCATCTCTGTTATTCACAGATGATGTGGTTCTGTTGGCTTCATCAGGGTGTGATCTACAGCTCTCACTGGAGGGGTTCGCAGCCGAGTGTGAAGCGGTCAGGATGAGAATCAGTGCCTCCAAATCCGAGACCATGGTCTTGAGCCGGAAAAGGGTAGAGTGCCTTCTCCGGGTCGGGGAGGATGTACTACCCCTTGTGGAGGAGTTTAAGTATCTTGGGGTCTTGTTCATGAATGAGGGGAAGATGGAGCGGGTGATCGATAGGCGGATTGGTGCAGCGTCTGCTGTGAAGCGTGCGCTGTACCGGTCTGTTGTGGTGAAGAGAGAGCTGAGCCAAAAAGCAAAGCTCTCGATTTACCGGTTGATCTACATTCCTACCCTCATCTATGGTCATGAGCTTTGAGTCATGACCGAAAGAATGAGATCCCGGATACAAGTGGCTGAAAAGAGTTTTCTCCGTAGTGTCTCCGGGCTCTCCCTAAGTGATAGGGTGAGGAGCTCGGTCATCGGGGGGGGGGACTCAAAGTAGAGCCACTGCTCCTCCACATCGAGAGGAGCCAGTTGAGGTGGCTCGGGCATCTGGTTAGGATGCCTCCTGGACGTCTCCCTGGTGAGAGGTTCCAGGCACGTCCCTCCGGGAGGAGGCCCAGGGGGAGACCCAGGACACACCGGAGGGCCTATGTTTCTCAGCTGGCATGGGCGCGCTTGGGATTCCCCCAGGGGAGCTGGCCAAAGTGGCTGGGGAGAGGGACGTCTGGGCCTACCTACTGAAGCTGCGACTCCCGCGACCCGACCCAGGATAAGCGGAAGAAGATGGATGGATGGATGGATGGATGGATGGATGGATGGATGGATGGATGGATGGATGGATGGATGGATGGATGGATGGATGGAT
>NW_015150596.1:594183-605880 GCF_000732505.1 Cyprinodon variegatus
AATATATATATATTTTTTTTCCATATATATATATATACAGGGTTATGATAGTGTACATCTTTATAATCTTTATAATTTTCGATGTGTATCAAATATATAGAACATGCCAAGGCTATACATATGTATAAGATATCATTAGTCCTAAGCTTAAAATAATGATTTAACCAAATCAAGTTTCAATGTAAGAACTAAGCTATAGATATACTGTTATTGTCCTACAGCGGAAAAAACAATGATTATTTGGGGCATATTAGAATAAATAGAAGTTCCCTCAGTAATCTGTAAAACATTTTTTCAGAAAAGATACAGCTTACCCTTATCAAGAAGCTCTCCCAGGAGATTTTCTCCCCGGCTGGTGTTGAGTGGCTCTCTGTTGTCTCAGCAGATCTGGAGCACTGCGTGACCTCCACATTGCTGTCCTCTCTTTCACCACAATACATCACAGAATTGTGAGGAGACTCAACACTAGCTTATATGATCATGATGTCATAACCACCAAAGTATATAGTTTGTTCAAAGCCCCAAAGAACATGCAAAAGAACTATCACACATTATTAGATCTCAGCAAAGCTCCCATCAAGAACAAAAAGCTAACCTCAATGCTTTTGCTCTCTATACCTTTAGTGACAATGAGCAGTTGGAAGAAAGGCTTTGCAGTTATATCTTCTCGAGCTAGAGTTAAGCCCCTGCTTCCTGCCGCCTCAGCAGTACTCCCTCTGTATCCCTCAGAGTAGATCATCTATCCTATGATTATATAACATTTGTACAGAACAGGTCTGTGTGCATTAACACATTTTGACTTGTGGATCCTTAATTTAACAATATGGTAGAGCATAGAAAATGGATGTTATGGAAGAGAAAATGTTAGAAATACCTAAGGAAAAGATTTACCTCAGCACATTAGTGATAACTAAGCTCAAAGCCATATGTTCCTAACCTAAAGAAGGAGACCACACTGATTACAAGAATTGGGGAAACTGAATATTTGGCTGTAGATTGAGGATATACAAAAAATCTTGCTGTTTTCTGAAATTTGTTGCAGACAGTTGGTTTAAACTGGATAAATTGTTAATAAAACCATTTGTAGTGGCACAAAATATAAAGTGGCTGCTAAAAAGGAGTTACCGAAACAATTGTAATATTTAAATAAGATTTTAAACGATACATGGACAGGTGGTTCTAAAAATGATAGAGGAAGTTTTAAAACCAATTCCTGGCTAAAAACAAGAGTTTTTTTTTTTCATCATAATTTTGCTGACAGTTCTGGAAATGTGTAGAATTAAATATTAGGGTTTGCTAGATCTCAATTGGGATCTTTCTAGCCTTTTTCTTAGGTCTCCATCTGTTGGACTTTTACAGGACAACCACCTGCCAAGCAGATCATTTAGATATCTTTCTAGAAAGAGGAAATTCAACATGGCTTTTGCTGACAGTGTTTCAGTTGCTTAGTGATTCAAAAAGCGGTGTGACTGTTCAGCTTGTTCTGATGTCTATTTTGGTGTTACAATTTTTATGTTTTATTGCAAAAAAAAAAGTTTCCTCCCAAATAAGAAAACACTCTCAAAAAGAGAAAACATATTAATATATTTTAAGTCACTGCCTTGACTAGTGTTAGGTTCACTTACTTAGTGGCATGATGGTCAGCTGCAAAACATATTTCTGTGCTGCCACAGCTACTACAGGATCAGAAAAGGAAGAGCAAAGCAACAGATGCTCAGGACGCGCTTGGACACTCGAGTGAAGAGATGGGCGGAGCTAACCACTGATCACACCCTGGTGGTGAGCTAGATACGCTGGAAGAAGAGGAAGCTGGACAGACTTGGTAGGCTCAAGTGTGTAGGGAGGGTCTACTGGGAACGTCTGGTTGACTCCTCATTCAGGGCTTGTCAAACTCCCACCTCTGGGAGAGCTTCTACCATATTCTGGGGAGGCTGGAGACATGGAGTCAGAGTTAGTCATGTTCTCTGCCTCCATTGTTAATAAGCAGTGCTTTGCTAACACTGTTCTGGAGTAGGGAGCTGTTGAACTTGAAAAAGGATATTGTTGGATGGTGGAATGAATACTTTAAAGATCTTCTCAATCTGGGTGACAAGCTTTCCATGGTGGAAGAAGAGACGGAGTGCTTGGGGATGGATTTGTTCAACAACCAGGCTGAGGTTGCAGAGGTGGTCCAAAAAACAATGGCAGCAAGGCTTCAGGGGTTGATGATATCTGCCCTGAGTACCTTAAAGCTCTGGATTGTTGTCGGGCTGCCGTAGCTAAAACACCTCTTCAACATAGCATGGAGGTCTGGGACAGTGCCCCTGAATTGACAGACGTGGGTGGTGGTTCCCCTGCATAAGAAGGGGGACTAGAAGGTGTTTTCCAATTATAGAGGGATCACACTTCTCAGCCTCCCATGGAAGGCCCATGCCAGGTACCTAGATAGGAGAGTCCAGCTGATTGTTGATCACTGGCTTCAGGAAGAGCAGTGCAGTTTTCACCCTGTCCATGGAACAGTGGACCAGCACTATACTCTTTGCAGGGTTTCTGAGGGCCCATGGGAGTTTGCCCAATTGGTCAGCATGTGTTTTGTGGACCTGGAGAAGTCTATTAACCGTGTCTTTAGTGGTGCATTGTGGGGGCTCCAGGAGTATGGAGTCGGGTGCCTTTTACTAGGTGCCATTCAGTCTCTGTACATGCAGCGCAGGAGTGTAGTCCATTTTGCTGAGATTAAGTCGGACTTCCCGGTGCATGTTGGATTCTGACCTGGCTTTTCTCTGTCACTGCTCTGTTCATTACCTTTATGGACAGGATTTCTAGGTGCAGCTAAGGGCCAGAGGGGTTCTGGTTTGTTGACCAGCAGATCTCTTCCCTGTCTTTTGCTGATGATGTGGTTCTGCTGGCTCTCTCATAGTTCTCTGCTGTACACAGGTGGCTTGTCCCCTTCGGGTTGGAAAAGAGTTTATGCCTCAAGTGGAGGAGTTGAAGTATCTTGAGGTCCTGTTCATGAGTGAAGGGGGAATGGAGCAGGAGATCAATAGACTGATTGGTGCAGCTTTTGCTATATTGCAGACGCTGCACTTGTCTGTTGTAGTGAAGAGAGAGCTCAGCAAAAATGCAAAGCTCTCAATTTAATGGTCAGTTTACGTCTCCACCTTCACCTATTTTCTTGAAATCTGTATCATGACCAGAAGAACGAGATCCCGGATACAGGGGCTGAATTGGGCTTTTTCCAGAGGGTTGCTGGGAACACCATTAGCTTGTTTATTCAGGAGAGGCTCGTAGTAGAGACGCTTCTCCTCCGCTTCGAAAAGGAGTCAGCTGAGGTGGCGTGGACATCTTTTTCGGAAGCTTCATGGACCCCTCATCAGGAGGTATTCCAGACACATCCCCCTGGAAGGACCCAGGACACGCTGCAGGCTTCGCCAAGCAGAGCTGGAGGGAGTTGTCTGCGGAGAGGGAAGTCTTGGATCTGTTGAGACTGCTGCCCCCTCGACCTGATCCTGGATAAAGTATAAGACGGAGAGACCAGACCCAGAGATGAGATGAGATGGGGTTTTTGAGAATATGAAATGATTTTAGTTTATTAAATCTTATATTATGAATGGAAGTTGATGGGAATTGATTCCACATGTTTTTAGAGTCAACTGTTTGACAAGTATTAGAGTTCAAGTCACTTTTTATTTGTCGTTCTAACCCACAGCCTATATATGACAGTCCGAAAGTTATTTCATTACATAACATATTTACCACTCCCACCGGGGTGAGCATTGCACGTATATGTGTATTTACTAAAACAGTAAACTGTATAACTCTTAACGATAACATTTTTTGCTGGGTTATGAAAGCTTCTATAAAGATAACGATTCCTTTATTAGCTGCTTCACATTGAGCAGGACAAGGCAGCTTCTTTGTGAGTGCAGTTTCACAAAAGCAGAATTTAGAAATTCAGGATACGAGACAAAGCAAAGCTTGACATATGGCCCTGCAGTGGCCACTCCCTCCCCCTACCAAGTACTTACCGGTACTCCATTTACACATGCCCGTGGCGGGTTGGCCATGTTAAGTCCCATCTGAGAACTATTAAGTTCGAGTGACTTCTAAAGCCCTCCACAGTGAGCGATGATCTGTTGCTCACTCAAGTAGCACATGTAGTCGGGCTGGAGGACAGGACGTATAAAAGTAAGTCCTGCATATGAATTGCACAAATTCAAAGTACAGAATCACCTCAACACCAGATTTAATTTTGGATCGGCTATATAAATAGTTTTGTTAAAGGTGCAATTGCTTTGAAAAGTCATTGTATTATTTCTTACAAATATAATCATCACTGAAAACTCAAATGTGGGCCTGATGAAATATTTTTTCTGTGATATGTTAAAGGTAGGTAGGCAGATAGACAAACAAACAGGCAGGCAGGCAAATAGACAGACAGCCAGACAGACTTTATTGCAGAATCATAGTCCAATAAATAATAAAAATAAAACAGGTCAAGTAAAAAGTACAGTACAATTATCAATTAGATTGGAGCTTTAAGGAGACAGGAATACCAGTGTCTCCACAGCTTAGACTCATATGGATTACACAACGTGTGGTGTTAGTAAGTGACAATATAATAGCCAGATGCTTTTATCCTACAGATAAAACTATACATTAACTTTCGTTAGCATTTAAGGTATTGACTGTTGCTGTGACAAACATCTCACTCACACTAGTCCATCTTGACCATTTCAAAAGTACCCACAAAGCATTATTATTAAAGTAGCCATGGTATTATCAAGGCAAGGCAAGTTTATTTATTTAACTGTTATGGAAAGCTCTGTGTTTACACCTTGAAGCTTTCTCTCTCCAGTTCTTTTACTGAGAAGACATCGCTCAGGACAAATTCTTTAAATAAAATGATAGATTATTTTGGTCTTGTAACTCAAAAGACACTGAATGATGCAGTAAAAAAACATGCATCCGTTAAAAACATTTTAAAAGCATTTTGTTTAATGTCACGTTTCTAGCATGGTTGTATCCAGCACTTGGAGTGTGATGCCTTTTCAGATTTTATGTTTTAGGCGTTTATTTGTTGATCTTGTCTCGATTGGTCGAGCCTGGGTTGAAACAGGGGAAGCGCGGTACTTCTGCTCGTCCATTACGGCATTGGAAACGACAGAAGTTAACACTGTGTCCATGTCGGTTTTTTCATTATTCCCTTTTACAGGGGTGTAACATTTCTGGAGGCACCGCTGGGATTGAGTGAGGCAAGGTTTGACTTCTGCTAGGACCAGACATCTCCAGCTCTCATTCAGTCCCCACTTTAACCTACCCAGGTTGGCGACATCTAGTGGACGACTGTGTGGTAGTTGGAGTTTCTACAGCCAAGGGTATTGGCAATCTGAGGTGAACCAACGGCACCAGGAGGGCTACAACCAAGGTTTAGTAAACAATTACTGCTACAACAGAACACTAAGTCACTACTGCAGAGAAGATGGAGCCAAATGAGGTAGAAACCTTACAGCTGGAAATAATGGGACTTTTGTGTACACTGCCTGCCGAAAGCTTAAAAGAACTGTGTGATTTCCTCACCATTGCTGGATCAAAATTTGAGCATGTGAAAGGAAAGAACAGAGCATCACTCATTTTGATGATTAGTAATCATCTACAGAGAGAAGAGTTAGAGACATTGGAGGATTTGGGAATGGCAGAGCTTCTCTGTTTTAAAGACAAAATAATTTAGCTTTACGCTGAGGCTACAGATATGCAAGGTAAAAAAGCTGAAGCAGCACAACGTGAAGAGCAACTTGAATCTAATGAGACACTGGGCAATAGTTCAACAGAAACCAGACCTTCTCATTATCGTTTACCACCCCAACTGAAAAGTACTCATGAGGAGAATGAAAGTAAAGTTCAGCCCACTGCACCGACCCCTAGAATGGCAGCTTCAGCTTTAGGTCAGACCCCTCCACTATGGCACAAAGAATTCAAAATAGCTGGACAAATTGGAGAACCAGGACAGAAAGATCGCCTCACATTTTCCAGCTTAGCACGACAAATTGAACAAGGCCTTCTCAAAGGCTTTCCAGAAACTGAGATTGTTGATGCTGTCATAAGGGCCATTGTCCCAGGGATGCAGTTACGTAGCTATTTAGAGGGAAAAAATGACCTTACGCTGCCCACCCTGAGAAGAATACTGCGCTGTCATTATCAGGAGAAAAGCGCGACAGAATTATATAAACAGCTGTCATCAGAAGTACAGGGCATTAAAGAGACTCCCCAGAGCTTTCTTATCCGTACTTTAGACCTAAGACAAAAGATTCTGTTTGCCTCTCAAGAGTCAGAGTCAGGCTTACGATATGATCCAGTACTGGTGCAGAACATGTTCCTTCATACAGTTATGACCGGTTTGCTAAACGAAAGCATAAAACGGGATCTTCAGCCATCACTGGAACAAACTGGAGTTTCTGATGAACTTCTGTTTGAGAAACTAAATATTGCATGTGCCTATGAAAGTGAGAGGCAGGACAAGAAAAAAATGAATGCACCACAGCAGTCTGTTACAGTTCACTCTGCGCAGTCAGAACATATTGAAAAGAAAGAGAGAGTAAGCCAGCCGAGCCACAGTAAAAGTCAAACAGATATTCTTTCAGAACTGCAGGAGATGAAAGCGAATATGATTCTTCTTAAAGACCTAAAAGCTGAAGTGTCTTCTATTAAAGAATCTATGCAGCAACCCCCTTACTTACAGAGGCAGTATCCAAACCCAGTATCAGGACCTGACTGCACACCACCTCAGTCAGCATCAGCCTACCACAACCCATCACCGACACATGAGGCTACAGTACAGCATGGTTACCCTCAATCCCCTTCTGTGCAATACAGCTACTTGCAACCCCATTCACATCACAACTATTCACCAGCCCTTCTAGGACAACATGATTATCCACCACCCAGCCAGAGGTATGGAAACCAACGTCCTCTCTCCACAGCTCCACCACGGCCAAGGAGGAGATGCTATGCCTGCCAGCAGGAAAACCTGGAAAACTGTATTCACTGCTTCAGATGTGGCAGCAGTGAACACTTCTCAGCCGGTTGCAGAATGAGGAGATCAGGCCAGTTCGGAGGCAGTGCTTTAAACGAGCAAGGGTTACCCCAGCGGGGCAGGGAGTGACCACTTCATTACCAGCGCCCCAACTCTGTGCATACTGTGGTGTCGGTGGGATGAAGGTGAGACTGAAACAATGTTCATCATGTAAAAGGGTGTTATATTGTTCTGAGAGATGTCAGCATGAACACTGGACTGTTCATAGGAAGCAGTGCTCATCAACGTCATGTAATACAGTCCGAGCCACACCACGAAAGAAAAAGCAAGTTAAATTTGCCCCGCTAGTTGGAAAAAAATATCTGATTGACTGTCATATTCAAGGTCAGCCAAGTAGAGCTTTGTGGGACTCTGGCTCACAGGTCACTGTAGTAAGTGAACAATGGAAAGCAGAACATCTACCACATGAGACTTTGAGAGACATTTCTGAAATCATTGAAAACAATGACACTCTAAACCTCATTGCAGCTAATGGGGAAGACATGCCATATTTAGGATGGATAGAGGTCACATTTAAACTAGCGGCGGATGGAGTACCAACAACAGAAGTTGTTGTTCCTACCTTAGTAATTAGAGGTAACAGTCTTGCTCGGCCTATTATTGGTTCAAATGTTATTGGACTTATAGTGGATACTGAGCTAAAACAAAATAAAGACACCAGTAAACAGCAGTTAATCAAGGCTGTTCAAGCATCTTTTTCTGATTTTGAAATGGATGATGCTGAAGTGCTTGTGGCTAGAGTTGTCGCTGAACAGCAATCCATTGAGTATAACGTCAAAACCACCAGAGGACAAGTGCATATCCCAAAACACACATCAGTGAAAGTAGAGTGCCGAATCATGACTTCCCTTTTGCAGGAGGACAGAACTGTTGGGATCTGGAGTTGTTCCACTTTTCCCCAGCAGAGTGCGCCGTGGGTTCTCTGGGCTGGAGCTCACCAGCACACCTGGAGCTCGTCAGCCCATTAGAGGACCCTCTACTTAAGCAGATGCCAGACCTTTCTTCGACGCCGCAGTGTTAGCTAAGTTTGGTTAGCAAACCTGAGCCTCCTTGTTTTTGAATTTTGTCCCCTTGAGAAAACTGAATTCTAACCAGCCTTTGTCTTGTCGCTCCTAGGAAAACCTGTCTCTCGTGTGAAGCTCAGGGAGAGCTTAACCTGAATCTGCCTGCCTGCCCAAGAGAGCCAAACCTGAAGATCTCACTTTGGAATCCACCAGCTGCTCTCGGAAGGAGAGCTAACCCCTCAATCAAAGGCCTGATCAACAACAGTCAGAAGTTAGACGCTGCACCTGCTGAGCACTCTGTCAAACCAACAGTCTCTGGACCCAACCGGTTCCCCCCCTCTGAGAAGAAAGCCTGAAACTCCCCAAGGTATAGATCTGCAATAATCTGAAAACTAAACAACGCTTCCTATCCACCTGGTTAACCAAACTGTCATCTCTGCAGACGCCTGAGAATCCAGCCCGGACCTGTTTCCTGAACGCAGTCTTATTTTGTGCAAACATTAAATAAACTCTGTTAAACTTTTCATCTGTCTCCTGGTAGTGTTCTGCATGTGGGTTTGATTCAGAACCAATCATGACAACAACTCTGATCTTCGAACCTAGTGTTAATCCACAGTGGTCAGAAGGCCTAGAGTTCACTGACACCCTCATGAAATTACAGAAAGGTGCAAAACCATTCATAATTGTGGATGTGCAAAACCCAACAGACCATGACATAGAACTCTCTGGGAAGACTGTTATTGGGACAGCGCAGCCAGTCCAAGCAAATTACTCAGCATCAATCTTTGAGCAGCCCAGCCCTAAATTCCCAGTGACAGTAAATAATGTGGAGGTGAAGGAACAACAAACCTCAGGTAGTGACTGGGATACCCCAGTGGATTTAGACCATCTCAGTCCCCCTGAAAGAGATTTAGTTAAAAAAGGTTAAGGGAGGAGTCGACTCCTTTTCCAATATGTTCCGACAAAGATATTGGCTGCATTGAGAATCTGCGACTGTCCATCTCTTTAAAAGACACAGAACCTGTAGCTAAAACTTACCTCTCTGTACCAAAACCATTATATCAGGAGATGAAGAGCTATTTACATGATCGCATTACACAAGGTTGGGTGCGAAAATCTACTTCCCCCTATGCCTCCCCAGTGGTGTGGGTTCGAAAAAAAGATGGGAGCTTACGCCTTTGTATAGATTACCGTGAGTTAAACCGTAAGACTGTACCAGACCGCCAGCCCATCCCCAGGGTACAAGACATTATGGATGGCCTGGGAGGCAATTCATGGTTTTCTCTGTTGGATCAAGGTAAAGCTTATCAGGGGTTTATGGCAGAACACAGTCAGCCCCTCACTGCTTTTATAACGCCCTGGGGTTTATACGAATGGATTCGTATACCATTTGGTTTAATGAACGCACCAGCTGCTTTCCAGCGGTGCAGGGAGGAATGTTTGGAGGGGATCAGAGATGAAATTTGCATGCCATATCTTGATGATACCCTTATGTTCAGCAAATCTTTTGAACGGCATGTTGAACATGTCAGGACTGTGCTTAGACGATTGAGAATGCATGGCATAAAGTTGAAGCCAGCTAAATGTCAGCTTTTCCGACGCGAGGTCTGTTACCTCGGGCGTGTCATTTCATCAGAGGGAAGTAAAATTAACCCTGCTGATACTATTGCGATTAAGGCCTTGAAAGACAAGCAACCAACCACAGTGGGAGAATTAAGAGCCGTTATGGGTCTCCTGAGTTATTATCACCAGTACATCCGGGACTTTTCTCGGATCGCTGCACCTCTTTATGACCTAATGAGCACTCCGGCAGATCCGAAGCAAAGCGATAAATATCCTACACGAAAGAGAAGGAATAACAGAAAACAAACAGGGACCCCCTCCAACCTTCCCATTGTGTGGACAGATAAACATTTCTTTTAGACCACCTGGTGGAACCACCAATCCTGGCCTTTCCTGATTTTAGCAAGCCCTTTGTTCTACACACAGATGCTTTGAATCTGGGCCTGGGGGCAGTTTTATATCAAGAGCAAGAGGGAAAAATGCGTGTAATAACATATGCCTCCCGAACCCTCACTAAAACTGAAAAGAACTACCATTTCCATTCTGGAAAGTTGGAATTCCTTGCCTTAAAATGGGCTGTCTGTGAAAAATTCAGAGACTATTTGATTGGCTCATCGTGCACTGTATATACAGACAATAATCCGCTCACTTATGTCTTGTCCACAGCGAAACTAAATGCAACTGGGTGTCTGTGGGTTGCGGAATTGGCGGATTTCCACCTCACCATCCGATACCGACCAGGGAAAGAAAACATTGACGCTGACTGCCTCTCAAGGCTGTCCGTGGATATTGACACTCTGATGAAACATTGTACTGAGGAAATGTCATCTTGTTCAGTTCAAGCAGTTGTACAGTCAGTTGAGGACCCAAGTTCTCACGCAGTATGGTTCATGGCACTGTCTGCGCAATGTAAAGAAATTAGCACTTCACAGCATTCACCACTCTCACTGGAAGAGATTTGTGAAGCCCAGAGGGAAGATAAAAATATCAGCCCAGTGCTCAAGTGTTGTCAATTAAATAAGAAACCGGAAAACAAACAGTTGAAACAATTCAGTACAGAGAGTAAAAGACTGTTACGTGAATGGGAAAAACTCACTTTGGATGAAAACGGGATCTTGCATCGAAAGACAACCAGACGGACACAACTTGTTTTGCCTGAAAAGTATAAGGCAATCATTATGAAGGGTCTGCATGATGATATGGGACATCAAGGAGTTGACCGGACCACTTCATTGGTAAGAGAACGTTTCTTTTGGCCGTATATGCAGCATGATATCGAGCACTATGTGTCTCGAAGCTGCACATGTCTAAAACAAAAGAAACCGAGCAGAGAGACTAGGGCGCCTTTAACTAATATTGTTACAACCCAGCCTTTTGAGTTAGTGTCTCTTGATTTCCTGCATGTTGACAAGTCTTCAGGCGGGTATGAGTACATATTGGTTGTGATTGATCATTTCTCAAGATTTGCCCAAGCTTATGCAACAACATCTAAGTCAGCAAAGACTGTAGCCGATAGACTCTTTAATGATTATGCATTAAGGTTTGGATTCCCCCAACGTATTCACCATGACCAAGGTGGTGAATTTGAAAATCAGCTCATGTCACAACTAAAAAAAATTCTGGTACAACACCATACCATCCTGAGGGTAATGGACAAGTTGAACGTTTTAACAGTACACTTATACAAATGCTGAGGATGCTGACAGAGAAGGAGAAATCCAATTGGAAAGATTCTCTGAACAGATTGGTCTTTGCATACAATTGCACAAAATGTGAAGTCACTGGTTTTTCTCCCTTTTATCTGCTCTTTTGAAGGACCCCAAGATTGCCCATTGATGTACGTTTCCGCCTGACACCAGAAACGGGTACAACAGATCACAGGGAATACATGTAAAAATGGCGTGAAGGGATGCAACAAGCTTATGACATAACAAGGAGTAATGCAAGAAAATCCGCTGAAAGAGGAAAAAGGAACCATGATCGTAAAGTTAAGAGCTCGGAATTGGAACCTGGAGACCGTGTCCTGGTCAGGAACTTGACCCCAAGAGGCGGGACCGGCAA
>NW_015150596.1:607381-608472 GCF_000732505.1 Cyprinodon variegatus
AGCTGCTTACCAACTGAGCTCACATCTCGTTGAACTCGCCATGATTCACAGTTCGCCATGAAGCACAAGAAGGTGGCTAGCTCATGTGCTCTTATGACAGTGTAATGAAAATAAAAACGCTGGAATTTTTTTTTTTATACATCTCCAGTATGCCACATCATCACATCATTACATCATAAACGTTTGTAAATAGGGAGACATCCATGGCTCCAGCCTTATCAAAATAGTACACTATGTTCTTAGGTCAAGACCATTGCTCTCATTCCATTCCCACATCTCTTCCATGGCATAATAAAGATGACTTTTTATCTGGACATAGGAACTATCCTAATTAGATAAACTACTTGAGAAAACATTAGTTCTCGCACACAATAGGCAGGTAACTATTACAATGGGGGTAGAGGTTTGACAGGACCCAAATGCAGACAAAAGCTTGAGGTGGTTACTTGAATGCTTTAATGATAAAAGTTTAACAGAAGCAAAAATCGAAAAATACTGACTCTATGTGCTCTTCTTCGTCTGATGTCTCCATGATTCTGGTTAAGTTTTACAGTTTACAGGTTAGATGAGGACAGCTGCAGCTGTCCTCATCTAACCCTGACAGGGTTTCCTGTCCAAACTATTTGTAAATCTAACCCCAAGGTTTGGTTAAAAGTTGGCAGCCCTGTAATGTCCACATGTAAATGTGAAGTATAAAAAGAATAATCTCTCGTTATTTTTCTATTTGGCAAATAGGAATAATTATGTAAATGATACAAGACCTAAAAGAGGAAGGGGATTTGAAGTCAGGCTGTGGAGACAGTTGTTGTGCCAAAAAGGGAAAGTAATGATCTGCCCAAAAAGTGATGATCTGCCAGAAAGTGATCAGCTGAGATCAAGCATGATTAGCTTCTTTTGTTTTTTTTATATTCCCCCTGCAACTCTTAGGCATAATATGTCATATGTATTATTAGACCACCGCCCCAACAATGAAGTAGTCCACAAAATATGACTATATTACTTACCAAAAAATAATTATTCCTTATTTTTTTTACCTGTACAATGTGTTTTTTGCTCGAAATTGCTGTATTCCACTCAAAGACATAAAATGT
>NW_015150596.1:608543-612211 GCF_000732505.1 Cyprinodon variegatus
TCACCTCTGCCTCTCATCCTCTGTATTGAACCAAACCCTGACAAACATAATATAATTCAGAACAAAGACAATGATTTACGTTGATTAAGCAGTA
Organism: Cyprinodon variegatus; assembly: GCF_000732505.1. Classification (NCBI taxonomy): domain Eukaryota; kingdom Metazoa; phylum Chordata; class Actinopteri; order Cyprinodontiformes; family Cyprinodontidae; genus Cyprinodon; species Cyprinodon variegatus. The sequence continues at coordinate 608,638 of NW_015150596.1, forward strand.
AAATAGAAGGACAATAAAAACAAAGTAAAGATAAAAACATGAAATATCTGCACTGCTCTTTGTCTCGATTCATATACTTCAGATCAGTAAGGACAGTTAGAGTGGAAGTGAAACAGTTAACTAAACCAACTCAATTCATGAGTTTTTGTCTTACTATTATAAATAATTATAAGTACAAATGTGTAAAATATAAAAGTAAAAGAAGCACTGTTTTATAATATTTTTGTAAGGTCCAAGCGTTGATGTCATGTGGTTGGTTAATACTTCATCTAGAATTGAATAACTCGGATTTAGTTGTGATACGTCAAAACCATAAAACACTTAAAGACTTTGGTATGATGGAAGAGGAAGGTCCGTCTACATCGACTCAAGCCGTAGTAGGGAGATAAGATTTGTTAGTTTCGTCTTAAGGGCTACATCTAATGGGACGTGAGAAATCACTCAGTATACTGCATTGTTTGTGGTCTTGGGAGTGGAATTTGTATTTGGTTTCTGTAAACAAGACTGTAAGTGTTTAGAGTTGTGCTGGATCATAATAGTTTAATCATAGAGGCACACTATAATTCGAAATAAATCTGGTTCATTGCCTAACAGAGTGAATTTTGGTTTTGCAATGTTGTCATTCCTCTGTGGGGTTTTTTCCAGTTTATTTTGAATCATCACATTTTTGGGGCTATTCCCCTGCTCCTGTTGATTCTTTTCCTGAATAAAACTTTGTTTCCTAAAATCCACTGACAGGCATCTCAGACACTGTTAAAACAGACACTGACTATGGGCACCATCAACTTTAATAATACATAGGCTAATAAACTTTATCACTGAAACTGAAGCACAGTCTTTTTTGTCTTTTTTGACTCACTGATTTGAGATGCATGGTATAAATGCAAAGGGTCTGCAGTTAGTTATCCATGGACGTCTTAAAAGAACATATTTGCTTTTTGAGAAAAAGACATTTTCAGAAAGTCAAAACTTGATGGAGGGGGGTGGGGGTTGGGGGGGGGGTTCTGCGGTGTGGAGGTAGGGCGCATTACCCGTTTACCGGCTGTGTCTCTACCCTCTCTTGTAACCCACTTTCATATCTGCATAAAACTTGCTGTAGAAAAGAAAGAAAAACAATCAGGACTTTATTTACAAATTGTGCGCAAGCACACAAAAAAAACTTGTGTTGTAATGGTTTGTGCACATCTCGGGATGTACAAACATTAATTGTTGATGTATGCAGAAATCCCTCCAAACTCTTCACCTGCAATGATAATGTGAGACAGCAACTCAAACTTTTCCAATCAACAAAAGCAAATGAAAAACTTATATTTTTGTTGTGAGCTTTTATAGGTGAAGCCCGATTAATTAAACTGAACTACATTTAGTCTTATACAATAACAAAACATATATTTAAGAATCATAATGGGTTGACACTCTGAACCTTTTTATTTTTTAACAAACTTAAATATCATATCCACATTCTATCCTCTAAGAAAATATTGTTGCAGTCTGGTTTCTGGATTAACACTATAAATTAAAAATAAAGTTCAGTAAAATGTGTTCGAAAGATTACTACTGCTCATTTTAGGGCAATTAATTGTTGGTTGTATTACAGTATTTTCTGTTGATTTTATATGGTAATATAATGTTTGGATTGGATAGCTGTTGGAGCTGTTGGAGCTTAATGGTTTTCGACTATTCATTTTGGACAGCGTTTTTTTGCATATTTATATATATATATATATATATATATATATATATATATATATATATATATATATATATATATATATATATATATAATTGCTTGTTCGTTGACATGTAAAATGTCATTTTTGTACTAAATTGCTTTACTTCTTTCAGAGGGTTTATCTAGACGCAGTTTCTTTACTGCAACGCCATTGCTTTGCGTAGAGCTTATTGGTTAAAACCTGTAATAGGACAGTTGGCACTTGTTGCGAAAAAACTCGAGATAAAGTAGAGCTTATCGTTTAGCTGTCATCATTTTGTAGATTGTTTCAGTGTTTGGAGCGCTGAGTTCAGTAAGATGCATTACAGTGTGAAATAAAGTTATTTCATGCCATAATTACATTTTACATGTCAAGAATTAATCCACAATCCCCTTTTGGCAAGTAAAATAGTCATGTTAACATAACTGTTAATAGTGTTTAATTTCAGAATGTAAAAAATAAACAACCCACAGCGCGCACCCCTCCTCCCGCTAATCTATGGGGGGGGGGGGGGGGGGGGGGGGCGATCCTCTCCGGTCACTTTTTGACGCATCAAAAAAAATAAATAAAAGAAAACCTGTCTTTTAATCGTGTTTTTAAACATCTCTTTGCATATAAGCTATTCTCTGAACGAGGAAAGTTCCTTTAAGCTATTTTAGTATAATTCTAACTTTCACATCTCGCTTATTTCACGCCAGTTCTTAAATTAAATTGAAAAACACATTTAAATGTGTGAGTGCGCATGCTCCGCATTGGACTATAAAAAAACCCAGCTTTGATCAAACGTCCAGAGGACCAACAGAACATCATCATGGTATCGCAGAGGTGCATCGATGAAACTACCTACTTCAATCAGGAAACACGCACGTGTATTCCATGTGAAAGAAAAGCTGGTAAGATTCTATTCTATTCCATTCTAATCTATTCTATTCTATTCTATTCTATTCTATTCTATTCTATTCTATTCTATTCTATTCTATTCTATTCTATTCTATTCTATTATACTCTGGTTTTGTGTTTTGTTAAGGGTTTGAAGTTTACCCTAATTGTGGACGGAGCGATGATGGTGGGGTACACTCTGACACTTTTAGAGAATGCCCATCCAACACTTTCAATGACGGGACCTTTGATAAATGCCGGACATGTTCCCCATGTCCAATTGGTCTATTTGAACTGAAACCCTGCAATTCAACATCTGACACCGTTTGCCAGGAAGAAAGGTGAGAAAAATGCAACGATCAGCTCTTATAAACTCATTCTGCTTGAAGTGTTTGGTTTGACCCCCAAGTAAATATTGATAAATATATTGTTTTTCCTCTCCTCACTCATTACTGAAGCAGATCGACAGCAGCCACTCTCTCTGTAAGTCAGATCGTGCAAAAGCAACTTGACTTACTTTATCTCAACATCTCAATTTAGGTTTTTTTTTTGTTCTTTTGCTTCTTCCTCAGGATCCTGCAACCACCTTTGCACCATCCTCCAGCACCGCAGCTGCGGTAATTTTTCCGATCGTTATTTGCATCTAAGAACAAACATTATTTTTGGTGACGTGTGAAATGAGTCCGTCAGTAGACTAACTAGGAAATAAACCCACATATTGCTAGAAAAAAAATTTCCCCGGGCGCTGTGGTTCCTGCGGTAGTTTAGTTTAAACTCTTTCTAAACTTGTTTCCATGTAATATGTGTTATCTTCATGCATATTTCTGTTATAATAGATAACATCAACTATTGGCGACCTTTGGACTAAATCAGACTGAAGGCAGCAGCGCTGTTTTCACTATTTACTCTGACAGCTCCTTTCAAAACGATAAAAGAAAGCTAAAATCCCTAGGGGCAGGGACGTAGCCAGAAAATTTTTATTC
>NW_015150596.1:612226-621276 GCF_000732505.1 Cyprinodon variegatus
TTATATATATATATATATATAAAGTATAAAGACAGACATAAATGCACACATTCAGCGACACAAAGGAGCTCTTTTAAGCTGGGCACCGTTTCATTCACAACACCTGTCCCATCAACCAGCAATCAGAGTCAGGAATACTTTAATAATCCCAGGGCAAAATTATTTTTGTTACATTTTGTTACTTCACAGGGTTACTTTCGTTACACTACTCCACAGAGTGACTATAAGACCAGTTTGATATAACACAATTGCATAGAATATATATAATTAGGGGGTCCCCGCTCCATCTCGCCATCAGTTTGGGGGTCCTTGGCCTTGAAAGGTTGAAGACCCCTGCTCTTGAAAAATGATTTATATCTGGTAGATAACCCAGCAAAGAGGGGCATCCTCAGAGAAAAGGTCTATGGAGGACCAGGGCTGTGTTAAACTGCATTTCTTATTGTTTTCATAAAATAAAATAAAAATACCTTTTGAAAAACCAGAAATACAATTTGTAAAACCTTTTGGCGAGTTCACATTTCAAATTGAAATTTTAAAGAGAAGTTTTAAATAGTATTTTTTTTTTATCCATTATTAAATATTGCAATAAAAAATGTATCTTCTATTACCGTATGGGGTTCCATTTGCGTCAAACATAAGTAGCTGTAATATGTATAAATGTTTTTGGTTTATGTTGTTTCTATGTGTAGATGTCTATATTGCAGACATAGATGTTGGTCTTGTAGATTTTGCACATGTTCAATTTGCATACGCGTATATCTCTTGCAGCTATTGTGGGTGTTACTCACTGTCATCTGGATATAATTAGCCTCCTCCTCCTTTCAGTTGTTTTACAATGCTGTTGGTTAATGACATCGCTCTCTGTTGTTGGTCCACGCTGTTGGTATTTAATGTTGGTCTGTGCTCTTGTTATCCATTTCCTCATCGTTAAAAACTGTTGTAGTAGGCATTGTCTCAATTAAGTGCTCATTAGACATTATAAAAACCTCGGTCTACATCAATATCAATGGTTTCAAATTATTTAGATTTCGATAAACGTTGCATTTATTTCAGGCATTAATTAGGGTGGCAAAGAAGGGAGCCTGGTGCAAGTAGCATCCGAATAATAGTGAGGCCTAGGTTTTAGACATTTTAAAGCCTTAAACCTTTCAAATAACAATGATGGATCCCACCTATACTGTGCAAATGTGTGTGCGCTCGCATTGGCAGGACTCAAAGGGCTTAACTTTACATAGTGTCTGGAGCACCAATATTTCTTTGTTGTTTTCTTTACATTTCCAGATTATTTGAATATGATATAAAACAACAAAAAAAGCGTAGTGTCTCATTAGACACCACAATTTAATTACATGTGTAGAAAACATGCATAGGAACATTCAAAACTTGAATAAATGTATTACCCTTCTACGAAAAACAAAACAAAAACAAAATAGAGAAACAAGTAATAACAGTTACTGGTCTGTTTAGTGATGTTTTTTTCATTTATTTTCTTATTTCAGACTCAGAAATACTCGACACATAGTTTACCAGAAGGAGGCAGCGTGCCGAATGCAGCTCTCTGTGAGTTACACAGACCTAAGTCTCAAAATCTAAATTTTTGTTGCCCAACATTTTTTCCTTACATTCTTTCTGTTCTTTTTTTTAAAGGGGCCGTACCAATAACAATTATTGTTTTCATCATGCTGGCTGCTGCAATATGCGCTTTGAAAATGAAGAAAAAAAGAGGTTTGTGTAAAAGCATGCTTAAGTTTCATGCAGTTTGATTCTTTTTACAGCCATTATCCAACCTTTGGTGTAGTACTGCGTTGATATGTGTCCACTAATCTCAGGTAAATTGGTTGAGATCACTTAAACTAATGCTAACTCTAGAAACAGGATACTGTCAGCCTTATAATGGCAAAGTTTGTTGTTGTTGTTCTAATTTTGATATGTGTCTGGGATCATTGTTATGTTGGAGCATTCAATTGTGCTTGTGTTTCAGTGATGTCACCCAAACTGTTAACCTCAGCTAAAAGAGCTCTGTGTAGGATGGTAAATGATCGTGTTTTACGTGACTGAACATTTCAGCTTCAAAGCGTGGGAAACTATGTGCCTGGTAAAAGGAAGATGGTGATTTTCGGCAGAAACCATAATCTTTTAACTGCGATCAATGAATTTGCATTCGGCCTATTAATTCCAACCTTACGCAAATCTGGACTTTTATGAGCCAGCCAGATATTGTAACTATTAAAGCCCATTGTTTCAACTGCTGTGGTTCATAGTTTTACAAATTGACTTACAAATCGGCACCAATTTGCACCATCCATCCATCCATCCATCCATCCATCCATCCATCCATCCATCCATCCATCCATCCATCCATCCATCCATCCATCCATCCATCCATCCATCNCATCCATCCATCCATCCATCCATCCATCCATCCATCCATCCATCCATCCATCCATCCATCCATCCATCCATCCATCCATCCATCCATGTATGTCACAGTTCTATGATTTTTTTATATGGTTCTCTTTGCAGCTACGATTCATTTCCCATATAACACTTAAAAGAGCCACACTGATTACGCTGGTGTAGAAGATCAGTGTGTTTGCAAGTAAACTTTTACACTTTTGCTGAAAGCTATTGTCGTTTTAAAAAAATATTATGTTAGGACTGTAAATATACAGTCATATGTTTATATTACTATTTTTTATGTAGTATTTATAACTGTTTTCAAGGCTGCACTTTAAAAAATTAAATAATCTAGAGCTGTTTTAAACAAAATTACAAAATCAATCTGTCTAAGTCTTCTAGAATTGTGGTGCATACCTTTGCAGCACATTGGATTAGCTCTACTGGCTTGATTCTGATGTTCTTTATTTCCTGTTTGTGGATCAGATGTTCTAATTTTCCAGAGTTTCTGCTGTCTGATGTTGGATGCTTTGCCTCTGGAATGATTTTTGCTGGTTTCTTTTTCTTCTCTCAAATCTGAAATAATTATTCAACTACTTCTATAAGAACCAGCTGAGCTGGAAAGGAGTGGCCATGGGATGATTAAAGGCTTTTAAACCTAAGAGTACTATAACAGGCCTTAAGCAAGGTGGTAGCAGCATAATGCTGATGGGTTTTTTTTTGTTGCTAGTGGTACTGTTGTATTAAAGAAAGGAAATTAAACAATTTATTTATCATTAGGATTAGTGTTCAACTTTACCTAATTTCAACAGTTTGCTTGTTGAAACCTGGGATAGAAATTAGGACTTTTGTGAGCCACATCACCAGCCAGTCCCTACAAGGTAGTAATCCCAACAAAAAAACATAGAAATTGGGCTTAGATTGGTTGAAGCAGGGTGACATTAAGCTTTCTGAAAGGATTGTCAAATTTTTTGGATCCATTAACATCCTACTCTCATAATTCTGGCTGGATATTTCATCCATAATTGTGAGGGAAATAGCATATTTTCAAATTTGAAAATCTACAAACTTCAGTGCTAGGACAAGCAATTTAACCAGGTTGCTTTTACTAGAATACAGTTCACAGATTTAAAATGAGAAAATCTGCTATTTTTCCCAAAAATATGGATGAAATATCCAACAACAATTATGATAATAGGTTGTTCATATGCTGTACCACTTGTCTGCTCTAAAAAAAAAAAGAAAGATTTAAACTCAATTTAAAGCCTGAAAATAATGCAACAGGCACAACCACGATGAGGGGATGTAAACTTCTGCTCAGAGATGAGATTTGTTTTATCAGTTGTTAGAAAAATAACCATGTTTCTCACTGTTTTCTACAGGTCTGTGCAAAAGTGTGTTTTATCGTCGAAGGATGTCGTATAAAAATGAAGGATTTTCCCCGATCTCCTCATCTGGTACCAACACAGAGGCACTGGAAGACATTCTGAGTGAGTGAAATGCTGTTAAAAGCTGTAAAGAATCCAATATACCGTAAAAGAAAATAAGTAATAAATTATGCTTTTTTTTTTTTTAGATTCTCAAATCCTATCAGCACCTTTACATGCAGTTCTGGATGATCTTGATGTTTTGGAGGAGTTGGTGATTCTGTTGGACCCAGACACTCAAGGTATAAAGAGCACAAAGCACCTGGCGTCCCACTGCTCCTTTCCTTCCACCTGGATCACTTATACATACTCCATGAAGGACAGCAAAAGCCCCCTGAAAGCTGTGCTTGAGGCAGTCACCAGCAAGCAGCCCGACTGGACTGTGGGCCACCTGGCCAACCTGCTCAGGCAAATGGGCCGCAATGATGCTATCACCGTTCTTGCAAAACTCAGACCTGGTTCAAATGTTGGATATATTTGAAACTTTTTCTCCCACATCTAACAGTTTGATTTTTTTAATCCAAACTGGATATGATGTTTCTATCGGTCCTTTGCCCATTGCCTGGAAACTTCACTAAAGTAGTTTCTAGTTCAATCTGAAAAACAATTAGGATAAATTTATTGATAAAATTACTTTTGACTTTGGCGCTCAGACCTCAGCAGGAAACATAGCGCTTAATTTTGATAGATATGCATGAACAGGAGCAAAGGCCTGAAACTGGTGGTGGAGTGGACATGGATGAAGTTGGTCAGTCTGTAGACTGCTGGTTAGCGAGACGGTCTGCTGAGCTTTATGGGGAGATCCAGGGGACTGCGTGAGCTGATACTAGAGCTTCACTCAGGGACCTGGAAGATGGAAGTCCAGTTGGATCACACAGGTTGGAAGAACCTGTGAGCAAGCATGAAGCGACAGTGGAGAGGAAAAACTCCCCGTTGGGGAAAAACCTCTGGCAGGCTCAACATGGCGGTCTTCTGCCAGACCAGTTGAGATGAGACAGGGAAGGCAGTAAGAGTCCAGGAGGAATGACACTGATGCTTTAGCTATGAAGGTGGAGGAGGGGGTGGGTTGAAACGGTGTCATCTTAAGGAAGTCACAGCGCATCCGCCACCTGCACACAGGAGCGAAGGAGTGTGGATCGGAGGCCTTTTAACATGAACTGTGGATTCCGATTGACTTTTGTGGAGGTGTGGTTCAAAGATGATTGACTGTGTCGCAGGTGGATGTAGAAGGGCAATGAGTTTCTTCAGTTAAACTTCCGCCTAGGCTCCATAAGAACTGACTCCTGTCATTTCTACCACCTGGTTCAACATATGGCCTTATGAAAAGTTATTTTTTCAGATGCAGCACCAGACTATATACTAAGGAAGGTAGCTGGGTCTTTTCTACCAGCATGTACAAGGCTGATGTTAGCTTTAAAATTCCACGTGATCCTATGCTGACAAGAATTATTTCCGTACCAAGGAAATTCATTGGAAACCTTGGAAAATCCTTTTTTTATTCAAGCTCATGAAGAAAATCCCACCTATATATAAAAAAAGGATAAAAATATGCAAAGTAAGCAGGATGGTTATGGAAGTAAAACAAAAATAAGAATCACCTTTTGAGGAATTGGTGCTGAGCGAGGTGCGTTAAGGAAAGTTTGCAAATGTCAGCCAGTCATGATTTTTTTTCCTTCTATCACATTCGTGTTTAATTTAGTAGAAACTACAACATCAAATACTTTAGATGGGTCTGACATGAAGGAAAGAAAAAAAAAAAGCAACTTGCCCCTCCAGTCAAGTATGGAGCATGGATCATGAAGACATGTCACCAGATTCTAGCTAATAAATGCATTTTTTTTTTGTTCTTCACTCAGTTACTCAGATCTGTACCTGAACGGATTTTTTAATAATAAAAATGATTAAAATGATATTTTAGGGCTTTTTTTAAAAAGATCTTTATCAAATTGCTAAACCTTTTTGGAATATTACTGACATTTTTTTTTGGCTTTTGTTTTTGTGGTTTTATTTACTGCCTGCAGTCATACATGATAAACTGATACATTTTAAAACCTGATGTATATAATTTAGTTACGTTTGCAATGTCATTGTGTCTGCGAAAATAAACAAAAACATGTTCAAACATCTTAACATCTTTATTAAGCAAGTAACATTATAAATAAAAAAAGTGCATAGAAAATTAAACAGGTTTAGAAATGTATATACAAGTATTTACAAACTCAGGGTTTATTTTTACATGGTAACAAAGACGTAAATTTAAAGAGCACATTTTCTCATTTCTATGTCTTTTACACTCTAAAATAACCGTATTTTTTAGATTTCTCATATATATTTATATTTATATATAGGTATGTATATATAACATACAGCTTTAACAGATCCTGGGAGAGATGGTCATAACCTTTGCTTTTAAATAGGGCTTCCACAGCCTTCTTTCCATGCACACAGAATTAAAGAAAAACACACACACACATATATATATATATATATATATATATACACGTACATACAAACACACACACACACACGTACATACAAGAATATTAAAAACAAGCTTTTTACTAATTTTTTAATCAAAGTCTCTTTTTGCATCAGTAATCCCAAACATCTGTTTAATCAGCTGAGGTAGAAATCCTTGCAAGTTAGGACCGACTCTGCCCTGCTAACCTGGGCTCTATCCCAGCACAAGTCATGCAAATGAGAAAATGGGTTAAAACATGATGTCGATTTGCTCTATTGAGTCTTTAAAACGGAAAGGAGATGGATGAAAGCAAAATATACAGTGGGTATTAGTAGGCGAAAAGTGCTCACTTTTAACTCCTGTGGCTGATTCTTTGCTAGACAGTCTTCTACAATAAAAAAATATCAATAAAAAGGCTTCTTTAAAAAAAAAAAAAAATTATAACAGTCATAAAAGGCTTAAATGTATGACAACGGCCTGAAATGGAAATTCAAGTAAACAACCAAAAACGAAGGACATCACCTGTAAACAAAAGAAAGATGCAAAAGAGGGGAAATGCTGTACATTAGACCACCACCGCATTATAAACAGCAAAACCTTTTACCGTTAAAAACACAAATCCAAACGTGAATAAATACGATTAACAAGCCGAACTGCGGGATTTCAATCTACCCTCGTCATCAACAGCGCTAAACATCAACTTACAACGTTTTGCTTTTTCTCCAAAAGGTGCACAACGCCCCTCTCAGCTCTGCGCCGAACACAAGCGCTCAGTAGCAACGCTTTAAGCCCCATTACTCTCCCTGACTTCTAGTCTTTAGCAGGTCTCCGAAACATGAAGGTAATGCTCTGGTGGTTATGTTTATTGGTGTGAAACTGCTGACCCGCCAAGTTTTATTGCATTAGGAAGAAGAAAAAAATTAGCATCAGGCTAGAAAACAAAAAATGTACTTAAAAAAAAAATCTCTCCCCTATACAAATCTTCACTTTTGGCTTTGGGTAGTGTTTGCTACATATGCAGAGCACATACGATGTCTAACAAGACACGCTTCTGTTTTTATAACTATGACACTACAGTACCAGCACGTTACAACATCCAATTTAGAACTGGGAGCAGATAAAAAAAAAAAAAAAAAAAACAGCAGAGGCTTGATGCTAAATTGGAGAATCTTGGCACACCAGTGATTTTAGAAGAAATGCTTGAGTGCATAAGTTTATCATCAGGGAGGATTATATACAGCTAAACGATTCCTGATTCTCAATACGTTTTAGTCCAACTAAAAGAAAAAAAAAAAGCTTTCAAAGCTTTAGCACCATGGTTGTTAAGTTATAAACAAAATTTACATCTAAGAAAATAAAGAGAGCTGTTGATTGTAAGCAAATTCAAACACAAAAAATACGGGATTGGGTGAATGTATGGCTCAAAAACAGACATCACCACTGCACAGATGGAGCTATAACCAACCCGCCACCAAAGTAAAACTAAAATGGAGTATTTCTGAACAAATCACTACAGAAGGACGAATCCTGGCTCCAACCAAAAAGAATAAACTCTACAAGGAACCAAACTTTAGCTTCAGCAATGCTTTAAACACATAAGGCTCAGTGAATGTTGGCATCCTCCATTTAAAGTAGAGGAAGTCCTCTCTTGTCTGCTTCAATGCCGAGTTATAAATATTCAAAACCACATCCTTGCTTACTGTTGATGGAGCTGAATGTGTCAACAAAAAAAAAAAACAAGTAAAACTACGCAGAGGAAATTTGAAACAGGAAACTTTCCAAATAGTCAAATTTCCCTCATTTTCTGACCAGCTGCGCATTTCCGGTCAGTCTCATAGTGGTTATCTCCATGCGAGGCTGTGGAGGTAATCTCTCGTCATCTTCGTATTAAGGCTTACTAGTTACCCAGGATCTACCACAGAGTCATCAGTTGAGGAAGCGGCGGCATCGCCGGGCCCCGCAGTTGCAGTTGAGCTTGTTGCTGGCATCTTCGATGGGGAACTTGTAGTCGTAGGTGAGTTCCTCGCCCCGGTAGATTTTTCTTAGTGCGAAGATGACAATATGTTTTCGGCCTTCCACGTTGATCACGCGCGAGTAACAGTTTGGTTCGCAGGAGTGGTTGATGAACCTGGCTGCGTTGCCATGCATGGTGGCGTCCACCACGTCGAAGTCGTCGATGCGGAACATGTAGCAGCCGATACCCTGAGAGCAAGGATATAATCGGCACATTAGGCTGCACGTATGGACTGTACAGACTGACAGCGCTCACAGTCTGCTTACCTTGCCGTCATAGTACTTTTCTCTTTTGTCTGTGAGTACTGAGCGGATGACGATGCCAGCATACTCAATGACCATCTCCCCAGCTTCAATGTTCCTTTTGCAGAAGAGGCCGCGTCCATGAATCGCTGACCTACATTGACATAGTCGACCAGACCAGAGAAAAATAAAAAATATGATAATTAGATTGCATTCTGCAGGAAAATGCATCTGTTTGTTGGATAAACAGTCATTCTCGTATCAATAACTTGATGTCCTTCTGCTGAAGATTTTTCCACAACCCAGAAAATTATGACAACATGACCTTAAGCCAAAAATAAAAAAAGTTACTCTGAGAAGGCTGACTAAACTGCATGACTGCATGAAATATGACATTACATTCCATTTCAAAGCTTCTCATTTCCTGAGTCTAGTTTCTAGAGCCGTTAAGCAATGCACCCATCATCAATCAGATTAGCTACTCAGTAAAATCTCCTGTTTGAGGAATG
>NW_015150596.1:622906-626860 GCF_000732505.1 Cyprinodon variegatus
TAATTATTGTTATGCGTTTTAATTAAAATGCTACAGGAGTCTTGCATGAAGCACTTCTGTTATGAATATGTATGCTTTTATTTCAGCTTTAAAAAATATCTCGTAGATCTGTAGATCTCGAGACTCTTATTTTAAAATCTGTTGACAGTTTTGGAGATTACATCCTTCAAACTGACGCAGATCTAATGCTTTATGGTGGCAGGGTTGCTAAGAAACAAACAGGAACAGTCAGAATTTCTATAAATTCCCATTTTAGAGCTTTGCTAAATCCACAGGGGCGTATTCTTTCTGCATGTGGGCTGGATAGAGACCAGTCTGTTTGGAAGTCGCCTCAAAACATTTTTTTTTGTTTGGATCAGAGTTGATTTAAACCAGAAGCAAGGGTCTGAATAAGCAGGGAAACCACCTGGTCGACTGAAAGCAGATGAAATGTGGCAGGTTTGAATATAGGATAGCCAGGGGTAGGAATAGTTTTTATATTAAATGTAAAATGAATAGTGTTGTTAATTGCTTTCTTCTCAACTTTAATGCGACATGTCTTTGATACATCGACATTTGGGATCCTTCTGTTCCTTTGTTTATGTAATGCAGGTATATTTGATTTTATTTAAATAATTGCATTCAGTATTATTTCTACAAAGTATAGTGAATGTCTGCTTTGATAAAGCATTGCTTATTTTGTCACTGTTATTTCTTTATTAGAATAGTTTGAATAGTTTTTTTGTTGGTAAATCAAAGATAAAATAAACAAAAAACATAGACACGATGAACTAAAAACAACAAGTAAGAACAACAAAGCAAAAAAAAAAAAAAAGTCTTTGCTGTACAGGACATCTACTGGAATGATCAGCAAATTTTACTGGTTTAATGCAGTCCTGATAGCCCCCATATTCTACTTACAAAGGATTACCTAACTGATAGCAAACTTTAAACCCAACATTGTCATTATTATCTGATTTAAATGGAGGAACTACCAATAATCTGACCTTTGAATTCAGTTGTGAGCATCTGAATACAGTTGTTTTTATTATTTTTTATAGAAAAGGATCTGGTTTCGTTAAAAACAAGTTGGCAGGTGTTACCTCAAATCAGTCTAACCTTAAATTAGCAGTGTGTTTCCTCTATCCTGGAGAGCACCTTTTATTGCAAACAGCAAAGCTCACAATACTATATCCTTCATGTAAATACAGGTGGTGTTTACAGAAACGTAGCTGACCTGTAGACTCCAACTGCCTCCTTGGAGGTCCGTTCCAGGTGTCTGAAACGCATGGCCATCGGCAGCTCCAAGCTGGTAGCCCGTCTGAGGGAGAGAGCAAAACAGATGAAATAACTCCATATGTTTACCTCTCTGCTCTGTCCGCCTTGCTTTTATAAAACGTGGAAGCAATCAGCCAGAAAATAAACTGAGCCAATTTTCTCTTGATTATTTTCGATTGTGAGGTTTAGACCAAAAAGGAGTCTGGAAATTGGGTTCAGCGTTGGAGAGAAATGTTTTTTTTTTTATAACACAATGGTGGCTTTATATAAAAGGAAAGTTCCCAATTATTTATCTTGTTATTGAGTCATGTTGTCATGTATAGTGAACAGTATCACTTTGACATCAGCAAAATCAATAATAACACTGAACCCTTTGAACATTATACATTTCAAGACCCAAATCAAACATGTAAAATAAATAAATAAAATAAAATAAAGTGTCCTCATTCTTGAGAGTCAGCCAGAATCAAAACATAGTTTTACAGATAAACATTTCCTTTTGGGTTCTAGGAAATGCAAGCATCAAATGATCGTTAAAAGGAGAAATATTTGAAAAACAAATTTAATTTCTGCAGGTATAAAATTTCCTTGAAGGAAAAATAAAAGGGAAAATTTAACGGTAAGGCCTGACCGTGTGGACTTCAGAAGAACATCATCTTCCTCATCATCATATGGACCGATGTCAGGAAGCTGTCTGTGCTGAGAGGCCAGAAAGTTGAACATGTCGAAAGTGGACTTCCTGTAAAAACATGGAGGAATAAAAAAAATAATAAAAAGTCACCTTTGTTAACATGGTGAGCCTGTTAGGAAAACAACTGTTCGTCACATGCAGGTCTTTCTGCAGAAAATTACAACATAGTTTGAAACAACAGGCTGTTTCACTTTGATGAGTAATGCTGCTCGGATGAATCAGAAATCATGATTTCAATGTGACTTATTTCAAATAGAAATGTCTTTCCCATACTGTTAGAAACACTTATTTTTTTCTTTTTAAGCCACTTTATGCCTAAAGGAGAAATGACTTGCTTTGATAGTTTTGAGTCGAAGGTTAACAAAGAACGTTGATCGAATTATAGATGGACGGTTCATACCTAACATAAAGCTCAGAGCGGGCACAGCCGGTAGGATTCACGGGCAAGTCCTCTTCTTGGCTAAACTGTTTGAAGAAACGGAAAGAATGACGCTGACAGCGGGGAGCCCCCTCAAGCTGCTCCAGCAAAAACACCACCGCATCGTGGATCAGTCCCACCATACGAGGGCCAGTGATCTTCTGAAAAGCCAGAGGCCTGAGCCTTGTGATCGCTCTGGCTTCCTGCACACCATCAATTACTGCTTTCCAGGCCACTAATAGGGAAGGAAAAAAAAGACCATTAGAGTATGATAAAAAAACGAAAAAAAAAACAACCCCAAACATATAATATATAGAGGAATAGACAGAGCTTTGTAGTCCTCTATGCTTAAGAGGTTTGGAAAACCTAAAGCCTCCATACTAAGTTATTCATTTGTTTTAAATGGAGCAGCATGAAAAACAGCCGTTTCTCTTCTACATGAGCATAACATGCAGCTGTTTATCTGATGCAGACGGCTTTAACTGGGAACATCTGCTCTGCTCAGACACTGTAGTGAAGTTTTATTACAAGAACAACATTTACTGTGATTTAGAACAAGACAAATAAAGAATTTCATGGAAAAGCCCCTCATGACCAAAGCATATAAACAATATCGTGTGAGTAATGTTATTGGACTGATTCTCTAGTAAACACTCTAGGAGTCCTTATTAGGACCAAGTGATGGAAACCAAAAAAATCAAAGAAAAAAGGGTTATCTGATGTTCTTCCAAGAGGACAGTAACTCAAAACATATTAAAACAAAATAAAAGTCTACTGTTAAAAAAAGGATCCAGGGGTCCAGGGAATATAAATTACAACTGGGGAGGGACCAGAAAAGAAAATCCAATATCAGGCTTACCCTCAACACTGTCTGCCTCCACGCTGAAACCATCATCGCTGGTAATCTCAAATCGCAGATGAGGCTGGTCTTTGTTAATTGGACGTCCATCATCGTCATCATCAGAAGGTGTCGGTTCATCATCTGAAGTTGAAACAGAGCCTGCAACCAAAAATCAACACCGCTATGTTTTTACTTTGCCAGTCTTACTGTTGCATTTGCAAAAAGCTTCTGATGGGGTTTCTTCCTGTGTAGATAAGAGTTTTTCCTCTCCACTGTCGCTACAAGCATGCTTAGTGTGAGGGATTGCATTCGAGTCAATGAGTCGATGTAATCAGCTGGTGTTTCTTAGAAAACTTTGAATCAATCTGACTGTATGATCTGCTTAAATCGTAAAGTGCTTTAAGATGACGTGTTGTAAAATGGCGCTATATAATTAAACTGAATTCAATGAAATAGGAACTAGAGGTTAAAAATTCTGGGGCAAGACCGGGTATCTGTATCTTCTGGGTACCTGAGTATTTCTTCCAGTCGGTCAAGTTCATGTGACCCAAGCTTTCTCTTGCAAGGTGCTTTCCAGCATCACCCTGAGACAGGAAGCTCCAAGAGTCGGACCTGGCAGATTAAGCACAAACATCTTAATGCATTTAGAAAACTTCCAACTTCCATTTATGTAGTGTGGATTAAATGATCATAAGGTTTTATATATATATATATATATATATATATATATTTATTTTAGGGATGGAA